>NW_012105254.1:290513-405610 GCF_000951045.1 Mandrillus leucophaeus
AATACATAAATAAGTAAAGTAAAAGGCTGCATTAGAGGGTGGGAGCCCTAAATTAGAAGCCTCCCAAGGCCCGAAGGCAGAAAAAAACCCTTGATAACTGCTGAGTTGCTCCTCATTCACAAGAGTGGAATTCCTGCTAGAAGCAAGGCCCGGGACTCCATGTTGGCTCAGTCACTTCCCAGTTGTGTGACTTGGGCAAGTTCCTTAACCTCTCTAAGCCTTAGCGTCCTCGTGCTTAGTAAATGGAAATAGCCTATCCCGGTTTCCATGAAATGTTAAATGAGACATTTGTGCTAGCATTTTGCAAACTTCAAAGTGCCCCACACTTGTTTAGCATGCTTCTTGCTTTCTGGAGCAGGACAGTAGAGTGGCTAAGAGAGTAGGCATTGGGACCTGACTAGCTGGGTGTGAATCCTGGTTCCACTGCCTCTTGGATGTGTGCCCTGCAACAAGTTCATCAGTCATTCTGTGCCTCAGTTTTCTTTTCTGTAAAATGGAGCTTAACCATAGCAGCATCTACCCCATTGGGTTGTTATGGTGGTTAGATATGTTTATTGGAAAATGAATACGGAAAATGTTCTAAGCATGGAAAATGCTTAGAACAGCACCTGGCACACAGTAACATCCAAAAAAATGATAGGTAGTCTGTTTATTGCTCATTTATTATTGTTGTTGCTTATTATTGTTCAGTGATAACTAATTTCCCTGCTGGTCCCACTGAAGGTAAAGTATATTTTACTACTTATTGCTTTTGGGCTTGGCCATATAACTTGCTCTGTCTGATGGGATGTTGGCAAATACGATGTGAGCCGAAGCTTAAAATGTGCTTGTTCTGTGGGGCTTGTCCTGTGCTTCTGCCATTGCCATAAGAAGAACATGCCCCGGAGAGCCCACTGTCCCAGAAGCACCAAAGTCACATGGAACAGGCTGGAACCAAACCTGAAGATGATAACCCAGCCTACATTAGCTACATTAGCTAATCAAGCACAGCCTACATTAGCTAATCAATGAACAGACCTGCAGCTTGAAGCAGCGTCACCATGGCTGATCTGCAAAACTGAAAACATGACAATAGATACTTGCCACTGAATTTTAGAGTTACTTGTTATACAGCAATGAGTGACCAATAGCTACTGTTATTTTTACCATCTAGCTACAGCTTGTACACTTTGAGGCTGTAATGTTAAATTTTAAAAGTCACTCCATTCCATTTTTGGCCAACTCTCATCATTAAAATAAACAATAGAAGGAATTGTTGTCTTTTCCTTGTAGGATACATAAAACAAGCATCTGTTCATACACCCAACTACCATTTACTGAGCACCTATTACATGCAGACAGATGTCACACTAGGTACTGGGGAAACACATGCTTCAGGACCATCTCCATTTAGTTCCTGCAGTGAAATCATCTTTTGCTGCCTAATATGCTGATTCTTAGAAGCCAAGTTGTGCCCTGTGATATATTAGTCCCAGCTAGGGGAGGAAGGCTTGCATGCCATGATCACCACTGGAATCCACCAAAGTCTTTAGCCAGCCATGTGTCTGCTCAACAGGAAGGCTGTCAGTGTCCAGGATCCTCTCAGCCCTATAGAAAGTTCTACAGCCTTCAAATTGCCACTGATGTTCAGAATCCAAAACACTGCCATGTTTTTCCTCAATACAACCCAGCACAAACCAAGGATCGGAAAGGCAGTAAGTTGCATTTCTCCTCTCCTTCAGGCTAAAGCAGTCCTGGTCTGTAACAGCCGACTGCTTTTCTGGAGCTTGGGAAAATTGTAAAGCAGTCCATCTGGAACCCCACCCCCACCACCCAGAGCTGATCCTTTAGAACCTGGCAGGAGCAGGGATCAAGGTCTGGGCTGCTATTTTATCATCCCTTAGATGTAGGCCATCTAACAGTCTATTATCCAACCTGGGCCAACTGGCAAAACTCCAGGTCAGAGTTTCATTTCAGAGTCGGAGGGCACCTCAGAAGCTGTTTCACCCACACTGTCCTACTGACCTCAGCCTCAGCTCCAGGGATAATGAAAGGGTTTAGTCTGCAGATTATTCCATTTGGACCCCACTGCGAGGTATAACATAATGGATGTCGTGTGCAGAATGTTTACAACTCTCTAGAAAGCATATTTTTTTCTTATGTGCAACATAGAATGTGATAGCATAAAAAGAACTGGTGAGTGTTTATTTTTCCTAACACTCACTTGGTTTGTAGAAATGCAAAATGTGTGTCCCCTGAAGTTTGAATTAGTGCACATAGGATTGAGACTGGTGCTACGTAGGTAACCTGGAAGCCTCTTTAGATCTACCATAGCATAGTTATCTCAAGCTTAAATTGGCCATTAAGTCTCAGCTTTTACTTTCTATCAAGCTTCTTTGCATGAGGACAATGGTAGCTGCCAATATGTGCAATGTAAAACATTCTCGCCATTGGAGCTAAAGGAAGAGGGGGGCCTCTCACACCACTTATTGGGAAATCACTCCAATCTAATGCTGCTGCCATCCACTCTGAGGACAGTGTTGGCTTCTGCACTAATTCTGTATTTTTGATGCTTTGACATCTTGGGGCCTTGTTCACCCTAGAGGAGCTGCCCCTCCCAGGGCTAGGTAATTCCTACAGATAGCAAACAACTCACCTGAGAGAGCTCCCTTCATATGCGAACCAACCAAACCAGAGCCCACATCCCAACCACTTCCTTTATGGAGCTCACACTCCAGTCACCATTCACCTGCCCTAATCATCCCAGGGCCAAGTATCAGACAACTAAGGCATAGATGTCTTAAGGCATAGATGTCCTTAGTTGTCTGGTACTTGGCCCTGAGATGCCCCAGAGCCCACTGAAATTCCTGAAACTAGCCAATCCAAAGCTTAATTACCCTGCCTTGCCTGTTCCTTCCCATGAAAACCACAAGTATGTCTCTTGTCCACAGTTGTACCCTCTCCTGTCTCCTGACCCACCCTAGTGCTTCCCCGTGTGGGCCCCCATGGTGTGGTATAGCCCCCGCCCCTCTTGGGAGGATCTGTGAGTAACAACCTGTCTTTTCAATGGAATTATTCATCTCCTGATCTGTTGGCCTCACTGTACCTGAATAATAATAAAACCCACATTTTAAAACAGCTTCAGTACCCAGGAAGGAGGAAGACAGTAAGCAAGTAAGCCAAGACCTTATGTTACCAAGGCAAGCTAGTTCTTCCAACTGTGTGGTAGCTGATTGCTCAAACCCTTTCCTTTGGAGGAGTGAGGACTGGGAACACATGAGGGACAAAGAAGCATGTTCAAGAGTAAATGTTAAACAACTGGCTTTTAAAATAAAAATGCTTTGATTAATAGTGTTTAGGAATTCCATGATGTAAATAGTCCTACCATGGTCAATTTCAAGCTACCAATGTGAGAAGAGATGTACACAATTGACTCTTGCAAGCCTTTACATGTCAGCTCTGGCACATCAATGGAATAGGACCACCTACCATTTGCTGGGAGACTCAAGGGAATTCCCAAAATGTGGCCCTGGAGATCCAAGAGTAAAGCTGCTTGACACCTCCACGGGACAGGCTTTCAGAAGAAGAAAGGAGCTTGCTTTCTCTTTGGAGAACTATGGAAAGTCTAGGAAAGAGTGCCTTTACTACATTCCTTTAAAAGTCCCTGGGCATCTCTTATGCCAGTGTCTCTCAGGGGGAAATATGGCTCAAGAGTTCAAGGCATGCAGGGTGTGGGAGAGAAAACCTGAGCTCTGCCATCACAAAGCCCTGACCTGGACGGCAAGCTCCACTGCTATGTGACCATGGCTGAGTTAGTCTGACTCCAAACCTCAGTGCACTCATCTGTAAAATGAGAATAACAATTCCAAACATTGCTGGATTGTAAGGCTAGGAATAATGCACGTTCAGAGAATAGCACAATGCCTGACACAAACAGGAGTTCCTAAACTGATCAAGAGAGCCATAAATAGATATTTTTCATTCATTTGTAACTGAAATTTAATATTTCCTTCAATTACGAGTGAAAGTAACAAACCACAGTGGTATTAGCAGTACTTGTGAGTTTCTTACCAATAGGAATTACAGATATTTTCATATCACATTAAAGTTGCTATGTTGAAATATTATTTACACCACCACTACTTCAAATTATAATGTTTGTTGGATTCACCACTAACTCTTGTTATTAATGTAGTAATAAAGGAGCACATATCTATTATAATATTGAAAAATTTTAAATACTTTGATAACTGCATTTCAATATACTTGGCTTCCTTTTTAATCCTATGTATTATACTTTATGCATTAAGAAACATTATTCTGAGAAGGGATCCATAGGTTTCACTAGATTGCCATGTTTCAAATAAACAAGAATGCCTGGAGTGATATTAAAAATGGTAGCTACTTTATTATTATCATTATTATTATTCTCACAGCTTCTGGGGCATTAACAGACTTACTTGGGTGACAGTAGTGGAGCAGATGCCCCCTGGAAAAGTCTCAGCTCCATGTCCCCACAAGGTGTCAGAACATCACGGAAGTCACTGATCGAAATGTCTCCATTCCCCATCCCCTCCCCATAGCCTCTGGTAAATACCATTCTACTCTCTAATTCTATGAGTTGTACATACAAGTATTATTTGTCAATTAAAAATAAAATAAAACTTTAAAAAATTTTAAAGAGATATCCACTGAATAGGAGGATGGTGCTTACTGCCTGGTGTTCTCTCTTACCCACCAGAAATCCTAACTATGGCTTACCTGGCCCCAGACAAGGCTCTCCAATCCATGACGGCACCAGATGCAATTCCCAACTCCATCCCCACCAACTGGCTGTTTCCTGAGTTACTTTCATGCTTTGACTCCTACAGGAACTGGCCACGGCTACTCCTGGAGTCCTGGAAACATGGCTACTGGATGTCCTCAACAAGTACCAATCACTAATATTCTGCCATGATCTATGATTCAGAAAACTTAGACATGGCACCTTCAGCCCTAGAAGATTCCTTGAGGCCAGAGTGTCTGCATCTATGAGCTGTTTTGGAGGTTGGAAAAATGTTTAGGAAGTAAATAATTTTGTTGGTTAGGCTCAAGCATTGCAGAGGAAATGGAGCTTACCTTATAGAGAGGGACTGTGGATAAATTGCTACTTGGGCAGTTAATACTTTGTCATGCTGCTGAGACATTTCAAGAGCTCCCTAAAAAAGCACTGAGATGTCTCTTGTCCTTCCCACTGGGAATGAATGGGCACCCAAAAGTTGGCAGCAGAAATTCCACTGCAGGAGCTCCCCTGGCCTACTCAAAGCACTTAGAAACATAAAATGAAGCAGTCCTTTCGTTCTTCTCCACAAACCTTTGAGCTAAATATTATTAGTATCCCCATTTTAGAAATGAGAAAACTGAAGTAAAGCTACTTGCCCAAGGTCACACAGGTGGTAGGTAACAGAAGCAGGATCTGAACCCAGTTTAGTGAAGCTCTGAAGCCTACATTGTTAGTCACTATTCAAAATAGATGCATCCTGAAAAAACTCCAAAGATTGAAAAGCTTCCTGGCTAATTAGGTACATTTAAAGCAGTATTTGAGGGGTTGTGGTGACTTTTGATCCTGAACAACTCTCTGGCTACAGCCAACACACCAGCCTTGGCTACTGACTGTGAAGATATGAAAGTTCTGGTTGATTTGATAACCGGGAGCCAAAGGATGCCTTGTCAGCTGAGTTACTAGGATAAGCGCATCAGCTGCACAGAGACAACGCTCTCTGCTCTCTTGTCATCCTCTCTGTCTCTTAGAAGATGTGTCAGGAAGGATCATCTCAGCTGAACTCCATGGTGCCCTGCAGGGAATGCTTCAGAGTCCTGGCCCTGGACGTGATATCAGGTTTTCTGATTCTGGCTTCAGCAGAAAATTCCAACCTCCTCTCTCCCATATGATTTTCAAACAAATCAAGGACATTCATCACTATGTTCAACCTTTGAGTCTCCCAACCTGGAATTCTGATAATTCCATTGAGGTTATTGGGTCAGATGTAAGAATTGTCTGGAATTCTTTTGCAATGTCACACAGCAGTTTTTAGTCCAGAGAATACCTTGAAATTATTTCCACAGCTCTTCGAAACAGTAGCATCTATTTTACTTGACATTATGCTGGTAAGTGTTTAGCAAATGACTTTCCATAGGGGAAAAAAAAGTCCTGACTTGTAGTGCTTGCTGATTTCTGTGGTGTAAATACTCCCACCATGGCTGACTTCATATCAGCTACCAACATAATGTCACTGAACATGGAATTGGTAAGAAATGCACACAGCTGGCTCTTGTGAACAAGCTGGCTCCCGTGTACCACAGCCAAGGATCCAGCACCCAAACTTGTTATGAATTACTGAGTATATGCCCAAAAGAATATAAATTGTTCCATTATAAAGACACATAGACGCGTATGTTATTTGCAGCACTATTCACAATAGGAAAGAAATGGAATCAACCCAAATGCCCATCAGTGGCACATTGGATAAAGAAAATGTGATTCATATATACCATGGAATACTATGCAGCCATAAAAAGGAATGAGTTCATGTCCTTTTCAGGGACATGGATGGAGTTGGAGGCCAGTATCCATAGCAAATAAATGCAGGAACAGAAAACTAAATATGGCATCTTCTCACTTATAAGTGGGAGCTAAATGATGAGAATACATGGACACACAGAGGGGAACAACAGATACTGGGGTCTACCTGAGGGTGGAGGGTGGGAGGAGGGAGAAGATCAGGAAAAATAACTAATGAAATAACTAATGGATACTAGGTTTAATATCTGGGTGATGAAATACTCTGTACAACAAACCCCCATGACACATGTTTACCTATGCAACAAACCTGCACATCCTGCACATGGACCCCATACGTAAAATAAAGGTTAATAAAATAGAAAGCTCATCTTTTAATGGTCCTCAGAATACCAAAAACTCACTAAGCTGTCTGTGATGAATAACAAGTATCTGAGGTCGAGCTGGGCCGCAAGATCTTGAGAGCTGATAGCATGGTGCCTCTTCTGTTCAAAGCCAGCCACTAGGGCAGCAATGCAGAAATGAGGCAAAATAGACCAGGCATCCACCATAGTCACAAAGGTGCACGCTGGGGAGATAAAGCTCATTTCACCATATAATCTCTTGAGTACTTTATACCTGGGTAAGCATTATCACATGATTCTTAAGCTTTCATCCTCAAAATGACTGCGAGGCTGGATAGTCACATTCCTTTAGCTTCCCCAATGCCTCTGAGATGAACATCAGCTTGGGGTATGCATTTTGGGGGGGTGGTTGTTTTATTTCTGTTTGATCATACTTATTATTTACTTCATCCTCTGTTGGATGTTTTTCCGTTGATTCTTTTGGAACTGTTGAAAGGCATCAATAAATAAATGAATCCATATAAATTAAATGAGTGAACGAATGAAGCTCAAATACTTTGTAAACTGCATAACAGTTGTCATGACTAACAACAGCCCACCCACCACATATCCCTACTGTCAGGGTGAACCTCAGTGGTAATCACCTCTACTGGAACTCTTAAGAGGGGCCTAGATAAGCAAAGAAGACTAATATCTTCATCTTGATAGTAATGCAAATAACAACCACTGATTGTCTACTATGTGACACACATTAGACACATATTACAGACAATTACAGACAAAAGCACTAACGATGTAAGCAAAATCATGGCCTCTTTCCTTCTAAGAGGAAAAGAATCAAGGTGGAAAGAAGTGGGTAAAGGGATGGAAAATAAGCATCCATATAGATGGGCTATTAGAGAGTCTGGGAGAGTTTGGGAGAATTGAGAAGAATGGAGACAAAAGAGAGAAAGAACCTTCTGAGATGGTTAGGTGTCTTTGAGAGATGAAAAGAGGCAGATTTTTAAAAAAGAACTGTTTCTATAGATTATGAATTGGTTCTCTTTTAACATTTTGAGAAACAAGGATTCTATTCTATTATCACTTCTGATCGCTACTATCACTTCTGGTTGCTACACATTTCCTATTGTGATACTATACAAAGGCTAGACCAGGTGGAGCTCCAGTTATATTGGATGTGTAATATCTCTGTTACTGAAAATAGTTCTTCAAAATAGGCATTTTTATTTTCATTTTATGGGTGATGAAACAGAGGCTCAGAGAGAATAAGCAACTATTCTGAAACAACACAAACTGATAAGTGACTGAGCCAAGATGCAGTCTCCTACTAGGAAAATAACAATAAATATTGAAAACAATAAGTATAACAACATTCTATTTACAGATGTATTAGTCCATTTGCATTGCTATAAAGGAATAATTGAGGCTGGGTAATTTATAAAGAAAAGAGGTTTATTTAGCTCATGGTTCTGCACACTGTATAAGAAGCATGGTGCCAGCATCTGCTTATGGTGAGGCCTCAGAAAACTTCCACTCATGGTGGAAGGCAAAGGGGGAGCAGACATGTCACATGGTGAGAGAGTCAGCAAGAGAGAAGGGAGGAGGGTGCCAGGCTCTTTTAAACAACCAGCTCTCACATGAAGTAATAGAGCAAGAAGTTATTACCTTGAGGAGGGCACCAAGCCATTCATGAGGGATCCACTCCCATGACCCAAGCACTTCCCACTAGGTCCCACCTCTAACATTGGGGATCAAATTTTAACAAGAGATTTGGAGAGGACAAATATCCAAACTATATCAATAGAAAACGGATCAGTTATTGGGGACACAGCTATGTACAAGTGACGAGTTAACATCCATGCTTAGTAAATTTAGGTGGCATGGCTGATATAATTGTTCCAAGGATTCAAGAAAGTTCTCAGAGGTTCTCCTGGGTTAGGGAAGAACTTTGCAACATAGACCTTACACCCTCATTCTCCCAAGTGGGGCATCTGCCAACCCCAAGAAGTAAGCTTTGGAAGAAGGTGTTCATAATATCCCAACATCTATCCCTCTTTTCTTCTATATTTAGATGAGCATAAGGCTTCCCAAAATATAAATGACTCCTTGCACTTTGTGGGAGGGTGGCTGTGAATCAAATCCTGATCCATGTAGTCTCAGCAAAAGTGTTGTGCCCGAATCTAGGGAAGGTTGTCTTCTGTGGAAGGGGCATGTTGTTGACTTCCCCTTTTTCTCTCCTATCCATTGTCTGGAATGTGGACACGGCAGTCAGTCATCTTGGACCACCAGAATGAGGACCTCACCCTGGGAATAGCAGAGCACCAAGATGAACTGATCCCAGGTCCCTGACTAGTATATGAGAAAGAAATAAACTTCTACCTGTCTAAGCCACTGTTATACTGGGTCTTTGTTAGAGCAGCCAAACCTTCCTTTTAATCTGATAACCCAGCAACTCTACTCTTAAGTACATGCACAAAGAGAAGAGTATAGAAGTCCATCAAAAAACAAGTACAAGAATATTCACAGCAGCCTTGTTCATAATAGCCAAAAGCTAGAAACAACCCAAATACCCATCAACAAGAAATAAATAGTGATACAGTTATATAATGGACTATTATCTAGCAATTTAAAAATGAAGTACTGATACACACAGCATGGATGAATGTCATAGACATAATGTCAAAACTGCATTTTGATTGCTTCTTGACCTTTTGGCTAAGAGTAAGTGAAAACTGTATTCTATATGATTCTATTTACACGAAGTTTAAGAACAGGAAAAAATTAATCTATGGTGACAGGAGTCAGAATAGTTGCCTCTGGGCAGGGTGTATGGACTGAATGGGGACACAGAAGACTGAGGAGTGAGGACAATGTTCTTGTATATCTTGGTCTGTATGGTGGTTGTACAGATATATATAATTAGGGTTATAATTGTAGTTATATATGTATTTGTGTAGTGATTTTTTAAAATCTTCCCTTTAAAATCCTTTTTATTCCATGTTTTTTCTTCCAAACATGATAGAACAAATTCCATGTTGAGGAAAAACATATGCACGCACACACACACATACATGCATACAAGACAAAAGAAGACAGAAAGTTCAAATGCTGTGGAAAACATACTCTACTCAGTAGAAACACTTGCAACATCAAATACACAAAAGAGAAATTAATTTGTGGCTGCCTGTTGAAGGAAAAAAAATAGATTACTTCCAAAAGCCAGAGAACACAGCATCTCTGTGGAAACAAAGTTTCCATGGCTGCAAGACCAGAGTCAAGAAGAGAAGAAAAAAAGTCATGTCAGAAGCAGCAAAGTTTATCTTTCCCTCCTCAAATGTCAGTGCCCACTGATCACTAAATCACTCCCATGGCTTATTAAAGTAAATGTCACAGAAAGTTACGGACACCGCCTTATTCATTAAATGCACTTGAAGAGATTTCTGGGAGAGAATTTTCTTTTAAATCAAATAGGAGGTTTGCACTGCAGTAAGACGGTTATAACCCATACCAGCCAGAAGGTCGTTCATAACACTGAATAGGTGTTTGATGAGATGTTTTTATTCTCAGGCTGCACTAAAAATAGGAAGAATGTAAAGTTTAAACTTTAAGGCAACTTACTTGCAATGCATTCATCTATGTCTAACTGGCCATCATGACCCCTCAAGACTACATGGAAGCCGTGTACTAAGGAAGTCATGGGCACATGCTTCTAGACCATACACTTGGCTCCATGTAAGAGTATATATATTATAAAGAGAAACGCAAAATCGCCATGCATTTTTTAAACTAGCTTCAAAGTAATTTTGTACTTGAAAAATTGAAGCCCCCAAACCGTCAGGGTATGCATTATCTTTTTTCTACCATCAAGAGCACTTCAACGGAAAAGTTTCAGAAGCACTATCTACAGATGCACAGGCTAATATGGTATTTAAGTTTAAATTTAAATTAATTAAAACTTCATGGTTTTAGGGCTTACATTTCACTCTTTAATCCATCTTGAGTTAATTTTTGTGTAAGGTGTAAAGAAGGGGTCCAGTTTCAGTTTTCTGCATATGGCTAGCCAGTTTTCCCAACACCAGTTATTAAATAGGGAATCCTTTCCCCATTGCTAGTTTTTGTCTGGTTTGTCAAAGATCAGATGGTTGTAGATGTGTGGCATTATTTCTAAGGCCTCTGTTCTGTTCCATTGGTCTATATATCTGTTTTGGTACCAGTCGCATGCTGTTTTGGTTACTGTAGCCTTGTAGTATAGTTTGAAGTCAGGTAGCATGATGCCTCCAGCTTTGTTCTTTTTGCTTAGGATTGTCTTGACTATACGGGCTCTTTTTTGGTTCCATATGAAATTTAAAGTAGTTTTTTCTAATTCTGTGAAGAAAGACAATGGTAGCTTGATGGGGATAGCATTGAATCTATAAATTATTTTAGGCAGTATGGCCATTTTCATGATTCTTATTATCCATGAGCATGGAATGTTTTTCCATTTGTGTCCTCTCTTATTTCCTTGAGCAGTGGTTTGTAGTTCTCCTTGAAGAGGTCCTTCACATCCCTTGTAAGTTGTATTCCTAGGTATTTTATTCTCTTTGTAGCAATTGTAAATGAGAGTCCAAACCCTAGAAGAAAACCTAGGCAATACCATTCAGGACATTGGCATGGACAAAGACTTCATGACTAAAACGTGGAAAGCAATGGCAACAAAAGCCAAAATTGACAAATAGGATTTAATTAAACTAAAGAACTTCTGCACAGCAAAAGAAAACTATCATCAGAGTGAACAGGCAACCTACAGAATGGGAGAACATTTTTGCAATGTATCTATCTGACAAAGGGCTAATATCCAGAACCTACAATGAACTTAAACAAATTTACAAGAAAAACAAACAACACCATCAAAAAGTAGGCGAAGGATATAAACAGACACTTCTTGAAAGAAGACATTTGTGTGCCCAACAAACACATGAAGAAAAGCTCATCATCACTGGTCATTAGAGAAGTGCAAATCAAAACCACAATGAGATACCATCTCACACCAGTTAGAATGGCAATCATTAAAAAGGTAGGAAACAATAGATGCTGGAGAGGATGTGGAGAAATAGGAATGCTTTCACACTGTTGGTAAATTAGTTCAACCATTGTGGAAGACGGTGTGGCAATTCCTCAAGGATCTAGAACCAGAAATACCATTTGACCCAGCAACCACATTACTGGTTATATGCCCAAAGGATTATAAATCATTCTACTATAAAGACACATGCACACGTATGTTTATTGCAACACTATTCACAATAGCAAAGACTTGGAACCAACTCAAACGCCCATCAATGATAGACTGGATAAAGAAAATGTGGCACATATACACCATGGAATACTATGCAGCCAAAAAAAAGGAACGAGATCATGTCCTTTGTAGGCACATGGATGGAGCTGCAAGCCATGATCTTCAGCAAACTAACACAGGAACAGAAAACCAAATACCACATGTTCTCACTCATAAGTGGGAGTTGAACAATGAGAACACATGAACACAGGGAGGGGAACATCACACACCAGGGCCTGTTGGGGAGTGAGGAGCTAGGGGAGAGATAGCATTAGGAGAAATGCCTAATGTAGATGATGGGTTGATAGGTGCAGCAAACCACCATGGCCCGTGTATACCTATGTAACAAACCTGTACGTTCTGCATATATATCCCAGAACATAAAGTATAATAAAAAGTTCAAATAAAATTCGACTAAAATTAAAGAAAATTTAAAATTCAGTTCCTCAGTTACATTACCCACATTTCAAGTGCTCAATACCCCTAAGTGGCTAGTGGCTACCATATTAGACACTGCAGATGCAGAACATTTCTAGCATCACAGAAAATCCTATTGGACAGCACTGGTCTAGATACACAAAAATCTAGTTAATCTATGGAAACTCTTTGAGATCCTTCCCTCAGAGCTTGAGAAGAGGAGAAGGTCTAAGATATTAGATAGACTGTTGTAGAAACTCACCTTAAATTTCAAGGTCACATTACTTGAGAGTCTACAAAGTCCTAGGTATTGGAAGGGGAATCAAAGAAACAGGCACAGAACTTGGCTTCAAGAAGCAATAGTCATAAACTAAACTAGTAAAAGAGCATAGAACGAGACCTCTGACAACACTACATCTATAATACCACTCCTCACCGAACCCACAGAACCTTGGTGTCAGTTTCAAGGTCAAGCCCATTCAGTTATAAAGCAGATCAAAAATGGATTATATTAACAATGGGCACAGAATTCATCTTGAGCATGTTAGAGATGGAGATCTGATTTTGGTTGGGAAAATCCCTTGGTCACTACTTGATGTGAACTTTGAAACTTGGTGCAGTGTTCAGCAACAAGATTACTAAAGATCTGGCAAAGTCTTCTTTGTAACACAAGAGAGTGAGTGTTTGTTCTCAAGGAGAACTGGAAGAAGCAAGGATGAGAAGGGAAAGAAGAAGCTCGCCAAAGGACATGGTATTGGGGTTAAAAGGAGCAAAGTGGTTAAGTGGAAGTAGCCCCACAATTAGTTCCTCATCTCTGCCTGGCACATGCATACCCACTGATATCTGTGGTGGGCAGGATCTAAAGTGAATGTGGCATATCTTCTTGGACTTTTCATTTTACTCCATAACATGAGGTGAGGTAGCCCCAGGATATTTTAAGAACAGGGATATTCAAAGTTCAATTTGAGGTCATTTTCCATGGTAGATTGTTTGCAAAAAATGACCACAATAATTTCCCTTCCTCTATCCACACCCCTTTGCAAAGAGACTTTACAACCCCTCCCATCACTAGGTGAGTCTATTCCTCCATCCCTTGAAATTAGTCCCACTTTACAATTTGTTTTAGCCAACAAAATGCAGCAAAAATTGTATCATGCCAGTTCCACAAGTAGGACTCAAGAGACCTGTTCCCACTCTCATCTTTAATTCATTTATTATGGAGTAAAATAGAAGGTCCTAGAAGATGTGCTTTGGACAAGCTCTCCCTGCTTCCATCCACCCCTGCCCTGCCTCAGTATGTTCCCAACACAGTAACATAAGCCATAATGTATCCCTTCTTTGCTAAAAGTCCCCCAATAACTCCCCATCTCATCTCATTCAGAGTAAAAGGCAAAGGCCTTGCAAGCACCCAAAAGATCCTGCATGTCTTGCACTGTTGCCCTCACCTTGGGATTTCTCCGAGCTCTTCTCCCACAGCTCATGCCTTACCCACACAGCTCTGACCACACCAGGCTCCTTGCTATTCCTCAAATATGACAGGCACACACCCTAGCCTCAGGGCCTTTGCACTTACTATTTCCTTTGCTTGGAACTCTCTTCTTCAGATATCCACATGACTCATTCCTTCCAGGTTTTCACTCACATATCCACTTCTCAATGAGGCTTTCCTTGATTGCTTAATTTAATATGGCACCCTCAGCAATCCTTACTCCCCACCTTTATTTTTCTTTTCATTACAGTGTCATCACCTAAGGAGCTGTATAACATATTATTTTATATTGGTCACCTCCACTAGACTGCAAGTTCTCTGAAAACAGAGATCTGAATGTGTTTTGTTTATTGTTGTACCCTCAACACTTGAAACAGTGCCAGGAACATAGGAATGGTTGAATAAATATTTGTTGAGCGGATAAATGAATGTATGAAACTTGGCTACTGTAGCAGACTCTGTCAGTGCCCCTGCACATATCCCTCAGACCTTTCAGGTAAGCACCAGGAGATTTCCAACTGCTAGTGCCTGCATCTCTGAGCCTATGGGCTAATTTTCCTGAACCAGGACTGTAGAAGGTCACTCTGCCCGTGCACGAGGTGGGCTGGAAATGCCAAGGAACTAATGAATGCCTCCAGGAGCAGCCTCCAAGCAACGATTATTGGGAGGTTGGTGTATAAATACTCCAGCTCCCTTGCCCCTTGGGTGGGATAATCCTTCTGTAGGATTCAGCTTGATAATGTCCTTTACTTGTTGCCCTCCTTCCCTGTATCATATTCTCACTACCTACAGGTAGTGTTATCCTGTATCCTACCCCCCCACACACCCACACACAAAATAAATTACCTACACTTGAATCATTATGCCAGGATCTGTGTCTGGGGGAACCAAACCCAAGACAGTAGGGAGACCTGGCTGATTTCTGCATTACATATGGAACAAACATTTTCTGAATCCCATTATGTGCCCACATGTTAAGCTCAACACATCTAATTCCTGCTTTCAGGCTAATGAATGGGGCAAAGATGGATTTATGAAGACTGTTAAATTATAAGTTACACGACTGTCCTCACCATTTACTACTTTCCAGGAAGAAAAGGGGAGGGAGGGATTAAAAAGCCCATTACAGCATCCCTCAATAGCTCTGCCCAAGCCCCAATGATATGTCCTCAGCCCATCTCTAAAATCAAATAAACAAAAGCTGCACTGCTTCTTCTTTAGGCTTCTGATAAAATGTGCTGTACTCATAGTGTGGTCTAGCCCAGCTAATCCAAGCATCCTGAAGCTATCAAGTCTCTAAAAACTCAGGCTTTCTCTGCCAATCCCTCCCCACTTTTACACCCTAGCTTGGTCTCCAGTCTCACCCACCCCCATCCTCCCTAGAGGCATTCCTCTGGTGGATAAATCAGAGCTCTGAATTCTCTTGTGATGTTGTAACAAGCTGGCAGCGGGCATGACATGTAGCAGGGGAGGGCACAGGAGCCCCTAAATCAGAAATAATGAGATTTCTTTCTCAGAGGCAGCGTGAAATGAGAGGCAAAGAGCAAGGCGGCTGGAGATAGGAAAGGGACGAGGTGAGGGGCAGGAAGGGAAGTGAGATAGCTGGAAGCAGCTTTAACCCAGTTTGCACTGACGTGCTTTTAGAGGTGTGTGTGAGTTAAAGAATGTGTGCATCCCTCTGTGAGTATGTACATGTGTGACATGCACAGCTATTAAATTAAAGATAACTGGCAGGAGAAGCAGAAAAGGCTTATGGGAAAATGCCCCTGCCCAATGATCACAGGCTATTGGGCATCTCTGATGAATCAATGTTTGCAAACAGGCAGGGGAGATGCTTGGGAAGAAGCCATACTAAGATGCAAACTTGTCCTAAAGGACAAAATAGAAAATGGAAACAGAACAACCAGATGGATGGCCAGACAGACACACAGAAAAGAATTGAGGTCAAACTCTCAGAGACTGAATGGCTACCAAGCTCTTATTTCCTCTGCAGCAACCGCAGGTCACTCTGTGAAAGAACTGGAGGCCGAGACCTGCTCTCTTTCTTGGCTTATTATCTGAGTGACATTCGTTCTCCGTGTGGCTGGAAGTCAGTGAAATACTAGCCTACGCTGACAGTCTTGACTTCTTTCTAAATTGATCTGGGCAGGGTGTCTGGTCTGGGACCAGGTTTCCTTCTCATCCTTCCCCACACTTCCGAATAGCTACTGGGTTGTGGCTACCGCCCAATTCAGAAGTTAGAGGAAAATAAAATGGCTCTCTGCCTATCTATGCCACTGGGGGATTTATAAGTGGTTGAGTCATATTGATTCATCCTTCTATTCTCTGTCTCCAGTTTTCCCTCCCCTCCCTCAATCCCTTATTACTTCTGTGTTATAGAAATTATGGCTTGTTCCAGGGCAGGAAGGAGAGGAATGCAAGAAGACACATACCCTACTCCTCATTCTCAGGCACAGGAAGTTTTATCAGTTCCCCAGGTCTGGGATGATGCCATTTGAAAAGGCTTTGCCTGTCTGGGTCTGGCTGGGGGCTTATGATCAGAATAAGATTGAGATGTCATACTGGATGCTGTGGGGTGCCTCTAAGGTCTCTCATTCTGTATTGAGGTACCCCGTCTCCCAGCTGCTGGGATTATTGGCTTCTGAGAGCTCAAAGCTTTTTCCTGCTCTGGAAATTGCCTTCTGCAGAAAGGAGCTGCCTCACGCAAGCTCCTGCCCCCTACCTAGAAGAAACCTGCATCCAAAGACTGGTCAAAGACTGGTCATGTGGAAAATACAAAGACCAGGCCCCCTTGCCTCAATTTGGGACAACTCTAAAGGACCAGCTTGCTTCCAGAGCTGAGGTCTTTGTTGTACTGCATGACAGTTCAGCTCTTCCCCATGCCCAGCCCTGCTTCCCTCACTCCCTGCAGGTGTTGATTCCACTGGCACTCTCCAGTAGCTTTCCTGTGCACAGGTCTCCATCTCAGAGTCTGTCCCAGGCACCCAACCTAAGACAGATGTGTAAGAAGGAAGCACATTGTCCTAAAATCACTTACAAACTAGATTCTTCATTGAGCTTGAGACTTAAATAGCACATGACAAAGTTCATTAATACCTAACTTTCTCAGGATATAAAGACTTACATTAAATAAATCACCTAGTGGTTAGGCTCAGGAACAGAAGGGAAGAGCAGGGAAGACTTTCAGTTCATACGAGAGTAAAGGATTCACCATTTTTCTCATTTCCCAGTTCATTTCAATCTTCAGTGGCAAAACTAGCCTTATCCACCAAATGTGGCACGTAAAGCCTTGTTCATACAAAGAAGGAAACAACAGGCACTGGGGTCTACTTGAGGGTGGAAGGTGGGAGGAGGGAGAGGAGCAGAAACAATAACTATTGGGTAGTAGGCTTAATACCTGGGTGATGAAATAATCTGTACCACAAACGCCTATGACACAAGTCTACCTATGTAACAAAACTTCATGTGTACCCCTGAACCTAAAATAAAAGTTAAAAATAAAATAAATAAATAGATAGATAGATAAAGCATTGTTCATGTGAAATATAATGCAAAAATGCAGGTCACATATGTAATTTAAATTTTTTCCAATAACCACCTTAAAAAAATTTTTAAAGGAGGCGAAATTAAATTTAATAATGTGCTTTATTTAATCCATTATGTCTAAAATATTATCATTTCATCATGTGATCAATGTAAAAAAAATTACTAATGAGATATTTTACATTCTCTTTTTTATATTAAGTCTTTGAAATCCCATGTGCTTTTACAGTTAAAGCACATCTCAATTTGGATGGTAAATTTTCATCAGAATTACTTGATCTATATTTAGATTTCATGAAATGGCTGAAAAAGTAGATTCACACACCAGAATTGTTGCAAAGAACAAAAACTTTTCCAATAACTGAATCAAACACCCATTTTAAAATTTAAACTCATTAAAATTAAGTGAAATTCAAGATTCAGCTCCTCAATCGCACTAACTACATTTCAAGCGCTTACAGCTCTGTGGCTAGAGGCTGCCATATTGAACAGCACAACCTTAGTGTCTTTAACAATTGCATATCTGGGTCGATAATAAATCGGTTATTCATTTGAGGAAAAACAATCAGATTACTCTTCTTGTGGGAAGAAGCATCCTCCCTCTCAGTGATCTGGCTGGTTCATATATGTCAAAGAAATAGCTTCCAGTATAAATGGGTCACTGTTCAAGAACACTACACTCACTCATTTCTATATGGGCTCTTTAAAAAGAATTCCATCTACCACCACTTACTCTTTCCCACCACTTAGTAAGTTGGGTTCTCATTTTTCTTCTGGTATCTGTCAAGATTTTATTGGCACACCCTTGCTTCCTGACTTGGCTTGACAGTCTTGATATTCTGTGGTAAATAAATCATGTGTGTTTACGTTCAAACTTTTCACTGTCTACAAATCATTGGAAAATTTGAACCTTCCTCACCCAAATTTGTACTTAATCCATGGTCTCTATTACTTTGACACCTTTGAAAAAGTAGAATATAACCTTTTCCCTCTGTTACAGCTGCTGTTTGGAACTTGAATTCCCTTTGCTAAAAGAAACATGCCTTTGGTATCACACATTGAGAGACTCACCCACGAAAACTGTTCTGCACATGGTGACTACATCACTCCACCAGGTCAGTGTTCTTGGGGTCCAAAAAATCCAGACTGATTCCCATCAGATTCTAAAAAGCACCCTAACCTGAGTCTGTGGTGGTCTGGATGCTGGACCCAAATTCCCCTGGACACAGGATTCACAGGGAACATTTCCTGTGCTCACAGTTGAACATCACTTGGAGATAAACACTGACCTTTGAACTCTCAAGGTACGTTGAAAGTGGCTACAAAGGACACTACAGGGTCGACTGACAAAATTGAAGTACAAACAGTTGGTTAGACAAGAATATTGTTATCAATGTAAAATTTACTTAAGTGATAACTATATTGTGGTTGTATAAGAAATTATCCTAATTCTTCATACTGATGTATTTAAGATAAAGAGCCAAGACATATGCAACCTACCCTATAATAGTTCAAATAGAGACAGAGAAAGAGAGAGAGAGAGAGAGAGAGAGAGAGAGAGAGAGAGAGACAGATAGCTAATATTAAAGCAAAATGGGCAAAACATTACAGAGAGGTATTCACAGTCACAGCCAACTTGTAGCTCCCTCCCTGCAGGATATTTAAAAGGGTGTTTTTGTACTATTATTAATAACATTTTTTTCTTGCAACTCTTTTGACATTGTTTTCAAATAAAAAGTTAAAAACACAGAGAAAAAAAAAAAGAAAGTTTCTCTGTCTTGCAGAGAATGTCCTTCCCTGCATTTAGAATCAAAGGAGCTTCAAGCCAGAAGGAATATTGGGAATCAGATCTCTTTGTCTCTCTCACATTCTCTCATTGTGGATCTAATGGTGGGAGCCTGAAAAATGGGGTTGGGGTAAAATTTTCATCTTTAACAGGGTACTACAGATATGCTTTTTCATAATCCTAAACATCCCAGCTATGTCTCTTGTCTCTCTCTGTCTCTCTCTCTTTCAATATCTATCTATCTGTCTGTCTATCTATCTGTCTATCTATCTATCTATCTATCTATCTATCTATCTATCTATCTGTCTATCTATCTTGCCCTCCCGCATGATTTCTCCTTCCCTTTCACTTTCTCTGATCTACCTTAGGGTCACAGATAATGCCCCCAAGATGCCGAATCCTTGGTGCATTCCCTGATCACATTTCACATACCAACTAAACGCCTTGATCTTAACACAAGTGGACATGGTATCAGGAGACTTCCTAGGAAAATCAAACCTATCATATTGCAAACCAAAGTCAGAATGAGACACAAGAATCCCTGAACAAATTTACGACCACTTCTATGCCACTTTATACAGCAGGGTTCATCAGATGACATTTTGCTGTGAAACCATTCAGTGTTCTCTGGACTAAGATTTCACCCCAGTGGTTAAGTGCTTTAACTAAATATTGAGCTCCCATCAATCCCCTCCCTGCCCCTGCAAGCGCATATCCCCATCCCTGAAGGTCCATGCACAGAGATTCTCCTTGTTCACATAAGCCTTTATTTTCTACTGTCTTAGAAGCATTCCTTAGCTACGCACCTTCCTACAGTTTGATTCTGACTCCAGTAATTTCCTAATTATAGAGACAGATTTTCTGTCTTGTTATTCTAACATGGATTTCACTTTAATCTGGAAAAAAGAGCCCCAAAATGTGGTTTGAACTTTTTCATTCTAGCATAAACTTAATCTCCCTATGGTTTCAATTACAGCAGTAAAATAATATAAGTAATACTGCAAGCTATAGAAGACATTTGTTATAAAGGAATTAACAAATGATACTATAACAGCAATCATATTCATAGGTTAGAAACCAGTCCATACCAATTTAAATGTTGTTTTAAAACAGCTTAGTTGAAATGATAATTGGATAATTTGTTATTTTTTTAAAATCTAAGTATTGCTCTTTTCCACCCTGGTGGCTCATGCAAAAATGGGAAAGCTTGGCAAATGAGAGATTTAAACCACAGACCCCCAGACATGGTGGCTCAAAGGTCTAACCTAGTCAGCAAGCCTCATCATAGCTGTGGTTGGCTATGGTCTCTGCACTCAAGCAATCTTTAATGTGCAGAGATATAACAGACATATACAAACCAAAGTAAATAAATACAGAGCTGAACAAGAAGAAAGGCATGGAATAAAAGGCTCAACCAAACCAAAAGCTGGTTCTTTGAAAAGTTCAATGAAAAGATAAACTTTTGGCAATAATAATCAAGAAAAAAGAGAAAAAGTAAAACAAATATTAGAAATGTAAGGAGATATAGCTTAAACAAGTTTCTCCCATTAAACATAAGTGTCAACTACCTTCCTTGGGTATCAAGTACCTAAATTTTAACACCAGTTTCATTCATTCATTCATTCATTCATTAAATATTTGTTGATGTGCCAGAGATACACAATGATCAACACCCCCCGTCCCCACTCCCAGCCCACCTGAAGCCTACCTTGTCTGTCAATTGCTATGAAACAAAGTAAATAAATATATCACAAGCCAGGAAGCAGAATTGCCTTGAGGAAAAGTGAAGTAGATCAGGCAGGGGAACATAATGGAGATGTCATTTTAGATAGGGAGGTAAGAAAAGGTCTATTTTATTAGATGATTTTGAGCAGAGCCTTGAAGGAACTGAGAAAGCAAGCCATGAGAATATTTGAGAAAGGAGAATTCCAGCCAGAGGAAACAATGAGTGCAAAGGACCTGTGACATATTTAGGAAGCCAGTGGTAGCTGGAGTGCAGTGAGCAAGTAAAGAGACCTGAGCAGAGAGATTGGCAAAATAAGGGCCAGTAGTACTTACCATGCTTGTATCACAGGGTTCCAGCAAAATCATATAACATCAGGCATGTGAAAGGGTAAGCACGAAGGATTACATTCTGCTTTGAAATGAACTTAAGCGGGGGAGTCAGTTTCACGTGGGCCTGTCTCTACATTACGCCTTCGCTTCTTGGGCAATAGCTTTACATACCAGAGAAACAAAAACCCAAAAAACCACTGTCACCATAACGGCTCATGCAGGCCCTTGACAGTCTGTGAGGGAGATTGTGAAATGGGCAGTGCGTGGGAGTAGAGTATTCTGGTTTGGATAATTAAGGGAGCAGGGGAAGCCCTGAGGCACACCACCTGGATTCAGCTCTGCCTCATTTAGATGGGTGGCCTTAGGAATGTCACTTAGCTGCTTCACCCCTCAGTTTCCCCAGTTGTAAACAGGGATAAGAACACGCCTGTCTCATAGAGTTGATTTGCAGAGTTGAGTAAAATAGCACCCATAAAATGCCAGCAGCCCCCACATACATCAATCCACCCCAGTCTGCTGTGTAGACCTGCTTTCCCCTTTCTCAAGTGAAAACGATAAACTCAAATCATCTCTTTTCAAACTCTTCAAAAACAAACAAACAAACAAAAACGGCTGGGCATGGTGGCCTATAATCCCATCTCTTTGGAGGCCAAGGAGAGCCAATTACCTGAGGCAAGGAGTTCGAGACCAGCCTGGCCAACATGGCAAAACCCTATCTCTACTAAAAATACAAAAATTGGCCAGGCGTGGTGGTGCATGCCTGTAATCCCAGTTACTTGGGAGGCTGAGGCATGAGAATCACTTGAACCCAAGAGGCGGAGGCTGTAGTGAGCCGAGATCACGCCATGGCACCACTGCACTGCAACCTCGGTGACACAGTGAGACTCAAACAAACTTATAGAACTCATTCTTGAAACAATATGTTCTTTGTAATTTCACCACTGTCTATGAAACAGATGAAGGGGGCATTGCTCTGGCTGAAGCAGAGCCCCAGAGCCCCACACAAGCTCCCCTCTCCCCTCACTGAAGATGCCTGAGCTCCTTAGAGGATATTGAGGCGGAATCAGAAAAACACCAGCCAGATACATGTTCTGTGGGGCCTCCTCCAGTCGTGAAATCCCATAACTACCCTCTCTTAGATAAGAAGGAGGAAAAAAGCAAAACAAGATTTATGAATAGTGCCTTTGAATGATTCAGAATTTTCTCTCTTGGATATACACCCAACAGAAATACAAACGCATGTTTTCCAAAAGTCACATCCAAGAATGTTCATAGAAGTACTACTAGTAATAGCCCCAAACTGGAAAACATCCAAATGCCCATAGAGAGCAGACTGGATCAATACATTGTGGTCTATTCACACCACGGAATGCAACATGGATGAATGAACCACTACTATAAACCATGACATGGTTGACTCTCACAAACATAATGTGGAACAAAAGAGACTAGGTATAAAAGGGCACATACTATATGATTCCATTTATATAAAGTTCAAAACAAGAAAATTAATCTATGGGGTTAGAAGTCATAAGAGTGGCTATCTTGGGGGCAGGGCAGGTAGACAGAGACAGGAAGGGCTTCTGGGGTGCTTATAATATTTTGTTTCTTTTTCTGTCTTGAGCTGGTAAAAATTCACCAAGCTCTACTGTTAATCTTGGTACAGTTTTCTATGTGTATGTTATGCTTCAATTAAAAAAAATGTATTAAGGCCAGGCAAGGTGATTCACACCTGTAATCCCAGCACTTTGGGAGGCTGAAGCAAGAGGACTGCTTGAGTCCAGAAGTTTGAGGCCAGCCTGGGCAACATACCGGGACCCTGTCTCTACAAAAATTTTTTTTAAATTAGCTGGGCATGGTGACATGCACCTGTAGTCCCAGCCACTTGGGAGGCTGAGGTGGGAGGATAGTTTGAGTCTAGAAGGTCGAGGCTGTAGTGAGCCATGATCATGTCACGGCACTCCAGCCTGGGTGACAGAGCAAGACCCTGTCTCAGTAAGTAAGTAAGTAAATAAATAAACATTAAAAAAATGAAAAAGAATTTTTGGTGAGGCCCAGCTGTGATAGTAACTAAATCTTCCTGTGGTGATCATTGGTTTTGGCGTTTTCAGTAAGAAAAAATAAAAAAGCTGTCCCTCATTTCTTTAAATGATGAGCTGAGAGTGAATGGAAACAGCAACTTCTACACTGAGAGACACCTTCTTTCAGGCCCCTCATATATGGCTGTATCTGCCAAAGGCTCACATCTCAAGCTGCAAGAGAAAGATTTTAAAGTACTTTACAAACTGTGATCGGTGGCAAGGAACTTTTCTTTTTTTATTTTAGATGTCATGGTGAGCTCATTCCTCATTTTTTTTTAACACTGGCAAATAGCATGATAGGAAAAACCAGCAGTGGGTATGGAAGGTGAGAAGAGTATAAGAATTACATGTCATGTCTAGAAATCCCATGGCTTTCTTTCCTTTCTCTGTTATGATAGATCAATGAGTCTATTTTTCACATGTTCATAATATAAGCAGAGACAGACCATTCCCAAATCCCTGGGGTGGCAGTGGGGGATGGCAAGAGACAAAAATAAAAATGATTATTTATAATCATGTGTTCAAATTCACAAATTTGTCCTTTCTCACGGAGAGGGTCTAAGTATATTTTACATATTTTTAATTAATCAAAATAGGCAATTAATCAAGTCAAAAATATGGCTCTTATCAATTACATAATGTCTTTTTAAAATGTTTTATTCCAGTTTCACCTACATACCATAAATCTGATCAAATGATCCCTTCAGAATATTCTGGTCAAGAAAAAAATCCTTGTGTGGTTTTGTTGTTTTTGTCTGTTTTGCTTTCTCTGTTAAAATCTAGGCAATCTAATTCTTGGGTTAAGAGCCAATTAAGGAATTAATTAGTGCAATGGTAATTAATTTAATTTTTAAAACAATATTTAGGGGAATAACTTTAAGTGAGAAAATTCAGGTTCTAAAAACATGTTCAATTATAATTGGCAAAATTATAATTTGGAAGAATGGTAAACTAAATTGCTATGAACTAAAAATCTAATTTTAACCACTATGAAATTTAATGTCACCTCTCCATGGCCCTCCATTCTCAAGAAAGAGTCCTAAGGTAGTAGGAACTCAATATGCCCAACTCCTATAATCACGAAACCTTATTAAGTTCATTTGTTTAGTTTGAAATGAAACCAAGAGATGAGATGCTGTGTTTGTCGCTGAAAGGAAAGAACAACAGTTTTGGAAAACTAGATGAACTCCCCTTAGTAAGTAAAAGTACATTTCTGTCTTTTTTTTTTTTTTTTTTTTTTTTTGGAATTTAAAAGAAAGGAAAGGCAATTTCAGTAAGACCATCTTCATTAATTAGGAATGTTAAGGTAATGTAAAAGAAAAGGTAAATTTAAAAAATGGTAGAGCAGAAAGACCACTGGATTAGGAGTCAAGCAGGAGATCCAGGGCTGTTCCCTTCTTCTTACCATGTCTGAGGACCAGGAATCTGAAGCCCTTCCAGGGCCTGCTAAGCTCTTATGCCCTGAGACTAGATGCTGAGTACAGGAGCCAGTAAAAAGGAATCTTTTACTCCTTGTGGGTCCATTGGCCTTTGTACATTAACAGCAGGTTCACATGGACATCCAGAGCTTACACATGACTGTTTGCAAATCTGATTTTCTTCAACAGAAGCCCATGAAAGGAATCTACAAAGAGAGTGTCCAGCTTCTTACATCACGGGATCAAACATATCAAACAAGCTTCTATCACCAAGGTACAGACAATGACATAAAAGTTGGATGTGTGCATTGCCCAGGGCGGGAAGGTCTGTGTTTCTAGACTGCATCAAAACCTCGCTCTGAGGTGATAATAACAAAGGAGATGATAGGGGTCTGGCGTTAGATAATGGATCTCCTGGCAGTGGCTTCTGCCCCAGTGATGCAACTGGATTCGTCAACCCTCCAGCAAGGAACTTTCAGTTCCTCCATCCCATTTTATTGTTGACAAGATTACAATAAGATTATTTTCAGACTCTTTCCACTACGAGGTGCTTGACTGCCCCAACTCTGGCCAACTTCTTCCACTCAAGCCTGCCTAATAAACAGACCTAGCCTTTCCATTTATTGATCAGCCACTAAGTCAACATCATTATTCAAAGCTTAGTTATATACCAATTCTACCTGGGAAGTGGCCTTGCATCATCTAATTCTAACCTGTCTTGAGCACTGAAATCCATTCTAATATCCTGACATGGAGACATTCCTTTAAACACCTGAGAACAACAAATTGGATTTTTCCAGACTTCCCCCATCTGTTTTCCAACCACTTCCATATGGCATCTCTATCTCCTTCTCTCTAGCCTCGCCCTCTTGCCTGCCCCACTGCAGCTCTCTCGGTCAATGAGGTAAATATGATGCCCGACAGGGCAGGAGGGCAAAACTTTATTTGGTTTCAGACCAAATGTATGATTACCTCCACAATAACCACATCTGTGATCTGTGCTCTGTTTGCATTTGTAGGAAGGCACATGCATGCAGATGCACATCATTTTGTAGGGCATGCTTACACACCCAGTGTCACAGCTAATCACCATATGCTAGACATTCAAATTCCGTTATATAACGAAGGCAGGCCATAGAGGAAAGAATAGACCAGCAGAATGCTGTTTCCCCAGGGGCAAGGAGGGTGCTGCTGGGTGAGCACACAGCAAGATTTAAGCTCTTTCAGAAAATGGATGTAAAACAGCTTTGGCATGTTAGACATTATACATGATAAAGTAGAACCACACACTGATGAATATGATGCTTTAACATAGACAGGGCAAATAGAAATTGCCGCGCACAAAAGCATAAAACAGTGAAAAGCAAAAATGATGTGTTCCCAGAGAAAGGGAACACTCTTGGACTCTAGCTTCCATTATGTAAGGAGTAACTTTTTGTTTTGTTTTTTTTTTGGCCCAGAAGAGCAGATTCCTCTGAGATGCATACAACCCTATTCTTGCTTCTTCATCTACTCCTCCAGCAATCTGAGAAATTAGCCAAAGGGAATTTCATTTTTTATTCCTCTCCACAAATACCATTATAAGTATTAACAAAGAACAACCTCACCCTTATCTGAGCCCTGCACCAACAAGGGCACAAAGAGCCCTTTCCTTTAATATCTCTGCTGCTGTCTTGACCACATATGATACACAGAAAAGAAATTTCAATCGAGGTCTCCAAAGTGCTTCTTTAATTCCTTCCATATTTTTGCTTTGGGGCATTTACCAAGACTTTTATGAGTCAAGCAGCCAACTGCATCCATTTATTTGCCCCATAGTATCATTGCACTCTTCCCAAAACCATCTAAAAGTTTCTGAGCTCTGTTCAAACTTAGCACCCCAGACACGTACACTCCACAATTGTAGTCACTCCAAGGGACTTACCTGGAGACATAGATCTTGCTGCCTCCATAAAAATGCATTTGTGCATCAATGACTTGCTGGCCATGGTAAAGGCTCTCATAAGCTGGCTGCAAGTTCCCACCTTCTGTTCTACATCTTTCCTCCCAGGAATTTAAAGCACTTTGCCGATAAAACACCAGTGTCCACATATTGCCAGCTAGAGCATCAGAGATCATGCCCGCCTTGGTTTGGCAGGTTGGTGTTTCCATGCAGCTGGTTCTAGCCTCCTCTTCTCCCTTTACAGATGCACCGCTACCATGGCATGGCTGCTGGTGGACCAAAGGCAGACCTGGCTATACATGGGGACATGAGGCATCTGGCACTAGGATTTTTCTTAAAGTTCTTATAAAGTAAGGGAGGACAATGGTGGGACAAAAGGAGGATGACAGCTTTCTCTGAGCACAGTGGTGGGCCATTTTCCAGTGAAACACTAAGCTGGGATCTTCCAAGTTGATTCTTGCAGCTGGCTGCTGGCACCAACCCTAGAGATTCAGAAGAATCACCTCTCCCCTTATCTTCATTTTCCTTCTATTATCTGATCTTGAGAGCACTTTAGAAATGGGAGCCCTTTCCATCACTTAATTATAGGAGGTGGGGTGTGGAGGTGGGGACTCATTTCAGGACACTGGTCAATCCAGGACAGACTTGCTTGTTGTGGCTTCTCATTGTTATGCACTGACTCTTCACAACCACCCTCAAGGCTAGGTGCAAACCCTCCCAGTGAGGAACCAGCCACCTCTTGAGTCTGAAAGCTGCTTGAGTCATGCTCTTTCACAAGCCTTAAAGGGTCACTGGGCCATCTCCTTGATCTCCGAGAGTCCTCACTTTTCTGTCTTTGGAATTACATCAACCCTACAGGAAACTGGTGGGACTCAAAAAACAATACCCCAAAATGAAGGCCCCAGCAGCAGCCTCAGAAGCAAAAGTTTTTCTCTGACCTTCTCCTGCCTCTATCTCTCAGTCCCATTCTCTCTAAGGCTACCCATGGAAACTAGAATCCCTCTCCCCAAACGCAGGTCATAGAAACCAGAACACCTTTTCCCCAAAGCCAGCTATAAACCTAAAAATACGACTCTGACTTTCACTCTGCTTTTCTGTGTAAAAATTGACTATAAAGAAATTCTTCGACCTACTTTGTTTGACTGTAGGTCATAAGACCCCCATTCCAGAGGGATCTGCCCCACACTCGGGGGAAAGGAATGAGGCTCAGAGAGGCCAAGAAAGATATAGGTAGACAGGCCTTGCTGGGTTTCCCCAGTCTATCAGCATTCAATCAGGCCCTTTTTATCCCTGTTTCTCCACAGCTCTCCATACTTTGTTAAGACTAAGCATAAAAAAAAAAATGGACAATTTCCCCTGGATCTTTGGGTCTTCATCCTGAAGACCCCCATGTATACATGTTAAATACGTTTACATGCCTTTTTAACAGTTTAATCAATCTGCCTCTTGCCGGTGATTTTCAGCAAACCTCCAGATGGCAGAAGGGAACATTTCCCTTGTCCCCAACAAAATCAAGAGGCAAAAATCTGAAAAGTCAGGGATCACAAGAGGCCACAGCAACCCTGGAATATCAATTTTAATAATATCCTATTTATCTGGCCTTTCAGGGTATGACATGCTTTACCCAAGAAATACTAATATCATCATCCCGAGAAGTACTAATATCATCATCATGATCATCTATGACAACCTTTCCAAATTACATTATTTAATTCCCTCTTCTGAACACCAAAGCATATAAATCTAATCTAACCTTTCTTCCTCCAGGGGAAAAAAAAAGCCACTGTACCAAGTAGCAAGACAATGACCACCCCGCCCCCGCCACCCTCCCCCCACCCAGCAAACCCCCAGGAGCTATGGTGCTTTATATGGGGTATTTGTCTCTACAACAACTGCCCAAACTCTCTTACTTTGAGTTCTTGTGCTTTTGGTAAACTAGTTCTTCCGAGATTTCCTTCATTGTCCTATGGTAATGAACTTATAAGCTGTTGTCAGATTTTTTTCCTTAAGTCCGTTTTAATTGCTTTGCTAATTTATGCAAGGTAGAGACCCAGATGAGTGAGCATGGGAGCATTGCATGGGTGCCACATTGCATAACCCAGTGTGCTATTTGCATCACAGTTCATGCTACTGGTGCCCCTTGGAGTAAGGGCAGTGCACAGTCAGCTCCAACATACACAATGGGCAAGAAATACTAATATCAACTAAAAAACTTCCCCAGCAAATATATAGGCTTTGTGACAACGACTCTAGACGCTCTGCTCTATGCCCCTTATTCTTCTTTCTTATTATTGTCATCTATGTTCTGGAGAGTTTCCAGATCCCCCTCCCCCACATCTGTAAATTGAGACTGTGAAATAAATTCTAAATAAGTGAAATGATGCCGTGAATTAGATAAGACAGTTGACCCTTCAGACCTGGATTTGAATCTTAACTTGCCCATATACTAACTGTGCAGCCTCTTAAACATACAACTTACTTCTTGGAGCTTTGGTTTCCTTATTTGTGAAATGGGGATAAAAGCAGTCTTTGATGGATCAGATTGCCTTGTACTTCATAAAGTACATTTCAATGTACTTTACATATATTTAAATACCATAATGTATGTAAAGTACTCGGAACAGTGCCAGGCACATCCTAGGTCTTCAATTAATGTTACTACGTACTAATCATTATCCCTATAGTTTGGTGGCACATCAACTCAATTTCAATAAGCTCATAATGGGCAGGATGGTATAGTAGTTAAGAACCCACAGACTCTAAAGCCAGACTGCCTGGAAAAGAATCCTGGGGCCATCTCTTACTAGTTGTATGATTTTGGCCAACTTCTCACTTTACTTCACTTCTCAGAGATACAAGTCATTCCTCTGAAAAATAAGGGAAATAATAACACCTAGCTCTCAGAGCTGTTGCATGGCTTAATATATATATAGTACTTAAATAGTATCTACACTCTGTAAACATTTAATAGATGTGTTGGCTGACCTTGTCGCTATTATACTTTCTAACTTGGTGGATAATTATTCAAATGGCCACAAATTCATCCTTTTTCCTTTTTCTGCATTAACATCTTCGCAATATAACATTGCAGATCTCCCATCATGATGTAGAATCTATTTCTTCACTCATTGAATCTGAGCTGGCCCATGTGACTTGCTTTGGACAATGGGCCATTAGCAAGCATAATGCAAGCAGAGGCTTGAAAAGAGGCTTAGGAACTGGGACTTGTCCTCTGTTGTTGCTCTTAGGAACCCTGTGTCTGTCTACCTTTTGAATGAGCCTAAGCTAGTCAGCTGAAGGATAAGAGACCACATGGAAGGGAATTAAGTCACCCCGGCCAATGGACAGCCAAAAGCTAGATCTGTGGCCCAGCCACAAGCCCTACTGGCCACAGATGCATATGTGAGCCCAAAAGAGGTTTGCTGAACCAGTCCAGAAGAGAAAAACTGCCCGGATGACCCACAGAATTGTGAGCCAAATAAACGGTTGTTGTTTTAAGCCATTAAGTGTTGGGGTGGTTTATTACACAGCACAAGCTAACTGAAACAGGCCTTGTAGAGTCTAACATGTAGTTCCATGTACCATTCTTACTTCTGATTCCCTGTCTGCCAGGCTTCTGTGGCCAGCCCAAGAATTGGATGTTGTGAAGCATTTTAAAATAAACACACACACACACATACCCCCAAGCCATGTCCTGGCTAACTAGTTTTTCTAAAGAGAAAAACTCCTCCTTAAGACATTTCTATTAAAAACAGCTTAAGGGGAAAAGCTTCTTGGTGCAATTATAGTCACACACATGGGATCTAAACGTTGGAACACACCAAGGAAAGGACTTTGTGTTTGGAAGGGACATGATGACAAAGGGTGGGCTCTAAATAATTCCAAGCTTCCATTCATGGAATTTGGGATTGATTAGTCCAAGGAGCTAGAACTAGCTCAATGTCACCTCCCCTGAAAAGCTTTCCTTGGCTCTTCTCACTACCATCATTGTCTCGCTGACTTTCGATACCTGGCGTGTGCATTTAGGCTTCGGATCATACGGAATCCTGTGTGGCCCTAGAGAATTCACTTGATCACATGGATCTGAGTCTTCTTTACCAAATAAAATGCTACATTCCTTGAAGGTACAAAACCTGTCTCAGTCCATCACAGTACCTAGCAAATTCCACGCACAAAGTAGGCATTCAAGAAATTCAGTGGTCATTATATAAAAAGAAACTCTCCAAGTTAGAAGTGAATACATATTTTGTACCCATGGAGAGGCAGCATAGCAAGGGAGCCCAGGAACACAGATTCTGAGGTCAGACTCCCTGGGCTTGAATCGTTACCCCTCAACTTCCTAACTGTGCATCATTTTCCTCATCTGTAATTGCTGATAACAGAAGCAACTACCTCATGGGGTTCTTACAAGAATGAATCGAGGTTATAAATATAAAGCACTCTATCTATATAACAGAATGCTATTTGGCAATCAAAAGGAACAAACAGAAACATTACTCTCAGTGAAAGAAGCCAGTCACAAAAGATCACATATTATGTAATTCAATTTATATCAACTGTCCAGAAAAGACAAATTAATAGGGAGAGTAAGTAAATTAATGGTTGTCTGGGGCTGGGGGTGGGATTGGGAATTAACTGTAAATGGGCATAAGAGGTGACAGAATCAAATTGTGAAGACGGTAGCATTACTCTGTAAACTCACTAAAAAAAATCATTGAATGGTGCATTTAAAATAGGTGAGCTTTATAGTATGTAAATTATATCTTAATAAAGCTGCTTTGAAAAATGTAAAGGCTTAGAGAACAGAGACTGGCATAAAATAAGCACTAGGTAATTGTTTATGAAAAATAAATAAATAGGCATTGTACTTAGGAAAATGTGAGTATAACAGTGTTCCTGGATGCTGAACCATCTTCATCTTTCTAACCTCTTGTTCACCCCGCCTCCCCCTCACAGGGATCTAAAGCTGGGGATCCTCTTCCCATGAGTCCAGGATGCTGCTAAACCCAGCCATATGTATCTCCTTGGCTGCTACTGTCCCTCCCACTGCCAAAACTAGCTCACGATGCCAAGCTGTATTTTATTATATTGCGCCAACTGCTCTTATGCAAGTTTTCTCTTTTGGAAGGGGGTGTTGGGAGGAGGGAATGATCACACTATTGAGGGAGGGAGATTCCTTAAAACCATGACTCCAAAAGCAGCTGCTGATTACTCACAAAAACCCACACATCCTTGTCCTTGACAAACGTTATGCCACAGGGTAGCTTTAGCCCTGATCAAAACACAGACAACAATAGCCTCTTGGTCAGAAAGAAAAAAGGAGATAGAGGGGGAAGGAAGAGTTAAAGAAAGAGAAAAGGAGAATAAGATGAGAAAGAAAAAACATTCGAAATAGATTTACAGCAAGGCTCTGCCACATATGCAGGAATAGGGAGGGCTTAATTTGTAATAAGTCCCTGGAACAGACAAGAGTCCCAAGCATACAATTCTTGTAAACTTGTGGCTTTAGCATCTTGCCCCAAACCATCTGCACAGAGTTCTCAGCCCTTCTGTGAAATCATCACTCCACCCTGTTTTATCTTCTGGCCTTCATTACAAACTGGCCCATTCACTCGGTTCCCATCAGGTTACATGCTCAGTTGCTCACCATTTCCCACATTGATGCTGACAGAGTCTATCTTCCCAGCCATTTAAACACATCCATCCAAATTTTCTGAGACGGAAGGAAATACGACTCCACCTCCTCACAGTCTCCGCAGACTTGGCAAAATGGATGCCTGGAGTCATGCCCAGACCTAGTAAGACCAACCCACTTTCCCTGTTCATACAGTAATTTATGTATGCAATCAATCAAAAATTATTTATTGAGCAACCACACATGAGAGAACCTGGCTTCCCTATCCTTAGCAGTGCTTCTCAAACTTGAGAATGCATGGGGACCTCCTGGAGAAATGCTAAAACACAAATTCCTGGGTCCCACCCCCAGAGCTACTAGTGCAGTAGGTCTGAGGGTAGAGTCCAGAGTCAGCAGTTCTAACAAGCTCCCAGGTGATGCTAATGCTCCTGGTCCATGGACCAAACTTAGAGTAGCACTGCTCCTGGGGTTACGAAGGTGAATAATAGGTGGAGCTTGCCTGAAGTAACTATAATCAATTACTGGACCTAAAGAATGCATGCACAAGCCAGGTGCAGTGGCTCACACCTGTAATCCCAGCACTTTTGGAGGCCAGGGCAGGCAGATCACCTGAGGTCAAGAGTTCGAGACCAGCCTGGCTAACATGGCAAAACCCCATCTCTACTAAAAATATAAAAATAAGCTGGGCATGGTGGCAGGCGCCTGTAATCCCAGCTACTCAGGAAGCCGAGGCAGGAGAATTGCATGAACCCAGGAGGCAGAAGTTGCAGTGAGCCTATATCAAGCCACTGCTCTCCAAACTGGGCAACAGAGTGAGACTCCCTCTCGCGCCTGTAATCCCAGCACTTTAGGAGGCTGAGGCAGGAGGATCACTTGAGGTCAGGAGTTCGAGACCAGCCTAGCCAACATGGTGAAACCCTATCTCTACTAAAAATACAAAAAATTAGCCAGATGTGGTAGTGTGTGCCTGTGGTCTCAGCTACTCAGCAGGCTGAGGCATGAGAATCACTTGAACCCCAGGGGGCAGAGGCTGCAGTGAGCTGCGATCTCACCACTGCACTCCAGCCTGGGGTACAGAGCAAGACACTGTCAAGAAACAAACAAATGAACGAATGAACAAAAAGAATGCATGCACACACAAACACATGAAAAACAAAACTTTAACACCAGCTAACACATGATGAGTCTTAGCCTTAGGAGAGACCCAGACAGCAAGTGAGAGAAATTGAGAGGAAAAAGTTGGACTGTATGCATATATCTCCATACATGAATTCTTCATGGGCAAAAAAAACCACATTGTATTCATTTTTCTACTTCTAACACCTGGCACATAGTAGAGGCTCAACAGAATATTCATTTAATAAATGAATAAATATAAATATAGGTATTTGTTCATTAAATTTATGTAAGAAAGTTTCATGTCTTGGTTGTGCATTTCTCTGCCTTATCAAAAATCAATGAGTCAACAAGCACTGAAAGAGCACAAGGACTGTGTGAGGCCTGGAATACATTCTGTGCTGGATCTCATGATTAACCTCATATACATAGTTTCTACCCTCATAAAGCTAAGAGTCTGCGGTTTCGCTGTATATGATGCTCTCCATACTTTAAATCTTAAGCCCACTGGGTCCTTTTCTGAGATCTCTGTCTTGAATATCGCAGTCTCCAGCTCTAAATCTTGGTCTGCTGGCTATGGATTTTGGGGTAAGTTACTTAACCTCTGATATAGTTTGGATATTTGTTTCCTCCAAAGCTCATGTTGAAATTTAATCTCCAATGTTGGAGGTGGGGCCTGGTGGGAGATGTTTGGGTTGTGAGAGTGGACCCCTCATGCATGCTTTGGTACCCAGGAGTAAGTTCTTACTCTATTAGTTCCCATGGGAACTGATGGCTAAAAAGAGCCTGGTCTCTCCCTCCACCCCCTGTCTTTCTTCCTTTCTTGATATGTGATGCCAGGTGAATCCCTTCACCTTCCATTATGAGTAGAAGCTTACTGAGGTGCTCACCAGAAGCAAATGCTGGTGCTATGCTTCCTGCACAGCCTACAGGACTGTGAGTCAAATAAACCTCTTCTCTTTATAAATTACCCACCCTCAGGTATTCCTTTATAAAAACACAAATGGACTAAGACAACCTCTCGTTCTTCTGTTTCCTCATCTCTAAAATGGAAATAATAGAACTGCCATCACAAGGCTAGAATCAAGACCGAGCTCATTGATATAATAAACTTAAAACAGCACTTGATACACAGAAAGGGGTTGTTAAATGTTCACTGTTAATTTTTGTTTGCATTATTATTATCAACACTATCTTCATCATCATTATCATTATTAAAAACTGATCCCCTCAAGGGCAAGATACTATCAGCTTATGGAGTTTGAGATAAACAAAACAGGCCTTCTGGGCCTCAAAAATCCCAGTCAAGTCCTACAGCTTTCTTTCTTCGCTCTATTTGGTTTTCCCATCCTCCCCCAATCCGCTCTTGTAGCAGCTTCTTGAAACATCCAACCCATTTACAAATCAGAGCCATTGCTGTGATGGCTTGAGTCCAGGCCCAAGCTGGCAGGATCAAGAAAAGACAGGCCCCTCTCATTCAACCCCACATATCCTACTTGTCGCCCTTTTGGAAACCAGTGACTCAGATGTAACTCTCCTGCAAGGTAGCAGCTGGTGGGCTTTGGCAAAGCACACAAAGGGAGCGCATTCTCTCTCCCAATGACCCAGGGCACCAAGGAGAAGGTCTTAATGCTGCACTCATTCATGTTTTAGCCTAATTAAAATGGCATTACTAGTTTCAATAGCAGGTTTCTTCTGCCAGCTGCAACTGGTTCTCTTCTCTGCAGCTTTTTCTTCTTGTTTTTATAGTTTATTGATCCCCAACATTAAACTGAGGAAGGTTAGATTAAAAAATAGCAGCTCAACTCTCTTTCCTCTCTCCCTTGTCCTGTTTGAAATCCCAGATCTGCAGATAATTATTTGCCATCTCTGTTTATCTAAACTGGCTCAGAGGCCTCACAATGGGCAAATTTTTATAAACCAATAATCCAGACTCTTCTAGGTGAACAAATGGACTTCATTTTATAATTTGGTATAAGATCTCCCAGGGGCCAGGAGCCTAGATTTTATACAAACCAAGATGTGTAGATGTATACGCATTTTTGTCTGTATGCATATATCTCCATACATGAGTTCTTCATGGGCAAAAAAACATATTATATTCGTTTTTCTACAAATGAGCCTGGTTGCTTCAAAAAGACACCATGTTTCTTCTGGTGTCTGGCAGGTTGAGGTGACAGGTAATAAAATGCACCTCACAGCCCCTTTGTAAATTCTAAATTCCTTACTCTCAAGAAGGGGCTGCTTGCCTGCAAATATCTCCAGGACATTTTGTGAAGAGCTCCATTTTGCCTGCCTTGGCTACAAATTACATACCACCTTGCAGTCCGTGGTTCAAGATCCCTGTAGTAGCAACATGGTGGCATTTAGGGAGGGGTTCAACAGCCACATCAAGCAAAAGCAGCTCAACTCTGAGTTGAGATTTACAGGAACAGGGCAACAGGGTTTAATAATATTTGGGATGGAAAGTCAGGAGATAATGATAGAATAAATGACACTCCAGTAAATCCACTACCAGGAACCCTAGTCCTTTTTTTTCATCCTCTGGTATTTATTCTTTTATCCATTTGCTCTTGTGTTCATCACGGGTTCATCAAGTGCCAAAGAGACTATATATAGTATGCCAGTTGAGGGCATGCACTTTGGGTTCAAGCAGACCTGCTCAATTTCCAGTTCTACGACTTGACCAGCTGTGTCCTTAGTCAAGCCACTTGGCTTCTCTAAGCCTCAGTTGCCTATGTTCAGTTGAGTATGGTTGTTGGAGCTAAATGAGACCATGTACATAACACCTGGCACAGTTCTCCAGCATAGGAATGAGCTATGGAATATGTTATCATGATAATGGTGATGATGATGGTGATAGTGATAGTGATGGTGATGTTGATGACCATGGTGATGAGGAGGAGGAGAAGGAGGAAGAGCAACTGTCTTAGTTATTATGAGGTAACCAAGGGTAGCTATTAGTCTTGTGAAACTCTTCTTCCAACACCAACATTTCTAGTCTCTTTTTGTATGAGAAACTACATTTGATCCTTCCAAAACCCTGGGATTCCAGCTCACAGTTGCTGGGAATGCCAGCCTCTGACAAAAGTAGTACAGGGAAAATTAAAGGGCAGTTCCACTTTACTTTTCACTATTACCTATAACCCTCTCTCCCCTCTGGCACCCTCTAGGATAGCCATATTAAACCCATGAAAAGAAGGAAATCTGCACATATCCCTCATGCTTGAGCTTGGAGCTCAACCTCTAAGAGGTAGAAACCAACAGGGACCCTCCTCTGATTGAACATAAAATTAAACTCTCTTATTGCAATTTGACAGATGACCATTAGTGGTATTCCAGGCACAGAAACAAACTTCAGTCCCTCAGGCCCTTCTCTTCAATGAACACCAAATGGAAAGACAGCAAGAAGAAATTGTCATGAAGCTCTTATGATGGAGTCCATAGATGCCTTATGTTATTCCCTTGTGCACTCATAAAATTTTGTTCTTCTTCAAGTGTTTTCATACCCTTTGATGCTCACAGGAATTCTAGAAGGCAACTTATTACCGAACTCATTTAACAGATGAATAAACTGAAGTGGACAGAGATAAGATGGCTCCCCCAAGATCACAGAGCTGTCACTAGAACACTAAAAGTTAGAACTTCGGTCTCCTTATTCCAAACTTGAGTTCTTTTCACCAAGTGGCCTTCTGGCCAACATTCAGCTGCTGAACTGAGCTTGTAAATCTCCATTAGCAGAATGAACGAATGAATTGCTTGTGGCTAGAATAGAAAGGGAGTCAGTAGCTCTGAGTCAGGTACCAGGAGAACCTCAGAAGTCGCCTATGTGAATGTCCACCTGGGATTGCCAGTGGCTAGGACCACTGACCAGATGGTGTCCATGAGGAGTTCTTGACTTGCTGTAGCCCATGTCTTCTGTGATCTCTTCTGCCTTGAGTTTATTCCTTCATCCCATCTACCCAGCATCTTTCTTTACTTGGCTTTCTAGTGGGAAAGGACTGGTTAACCAATGAGCTTCAATGCTATCAAATAGCCTATAAATCAACAGGGCTCCAACGACTCAGAGTTGGGCTCCTATGCAAAATTTGCCTGCTCTACTTCCTTCTAATCCAGAAAGGGAAGCACCAGCTTCAGGACTCATATCATTCAATAACAATACAAACACGTGGGGCTGATTAACACCAGACAAGAAGACGTGCACTCTGGAGCACACTCATAGACATAGACATACCATGGGTATGGGTACATCAGGATGGCCTTAATTAAAGGCCCCCTGCTGCCATCTTCTTTAAGTTACTGTTCTACTTGCATAGCTTTGTCTCTTGACTACAAATCACCTGAATCATCCTCCCCAGGATCACTGTAAGATTTCAGCTTCAGGATTTCCCTCTCAGACTGATACATATCAGTAGGAACTCCTATAGTGAGCAGTGACCTCCATGATGAGTTTGTTCATCAAAGGATTACATCCTTGAGCAGTGGTTCCAAACCTTTGCTGTGTATTGGTCCCTTTGGAAAGCTGGGGAAGCCAATGGACCCCTTGTCAGAATAGTTATTTTAAATGCATAAAGTAAACTACATGGGATTATAAAGCAAATCAATTGTATCAAAATACAGTTATCCAAATACTAAACAGTAAATTTGTCATACAGTAAAATGTGCGCTTGTTTATCAACACACTGAATAACAAAATCTAGTAGTGAGTCTTATACCATCACAATTTTGAGGTAATAATGAGATCTCTATAGGAACAGTAACATGATACAGAAATGTTTATGATTTCTGCTAGTGACCAAGCTACAGGTACAGCTAACACTACTGTGATTTGTGTCTTTATTTGCAATGGAAGAAAATGTTAAAGTCCAGTTCAAAATCAGTGAAACTAAAAATGTCATTTTTTACTGAACCCCATGCCTTCTATACACAGGTCCTTTGGGTGGGGGATGTGGATATCAGGTTAGGATCAACCCTTGTCCCCTGGTCCTAGAGACAAGCCACATGGATAGACTGCTCAAAAGGAACTCAGTGAGCTACCTATATCAATGAGAGTGTATGTCAACAGTCAATTTTTGGTGGTGGGGGGAGGGAAATTTCTAAATATTGAAATAACAATCTGAGCCCCTGACAATGAAGAAAAGATTATGTTCTGGGGCATGGCACTACAAGCCCGGTTTAACTACAGTTAAATACTCTCAAAGCAAGGGATCCAGGGACCGTTCCTGATACAATTAAAGAGACAGGCTTGTGGATTTTTCCAACTTGCTCACTTGTCATCCATTATATTGTTTCTCTAGGTATTAAAAGAACTTTCCAGGTCAGTGGTCTGCCATGCCACATCCCTGGATAAACTGCCCAACCTACCACAGCTCAGGAAAGACATGCACATAGAAGAATGACTTTGGCAGCCTTTTTCTTTTTTACCATCTGCTCCTGACCCTTCTCATGCCATAGTTGATTGGACCAAGGGTGAGCACCAGATTCAAGGGCAACCTAACTATTGCCTGGTAAGCAGCCAATGATGTGGCTGGAAAATAATAATCTTTAAAATGATCTACATCAGACAGCCTCTCTCTCTCATGCTCCCCTGGAGAATGTGAACTGAGACACACTGCAAAAATGCAATTACAGGTGGAAATCAAAGCTGAAAGAGAGTACAGAGGAAAGCCCAGAATTTGACTAAGGGTAATTACAGGGGGAAAAAAGAACAGATACTGAGCCCAGGGAATGGTGGAGCACTGCACTGGAGACCATGGGCCCCACTGCAGGGTCCCCGAGGAGGCCCCAGATTTAGATTTTCCTTTACTTCTTGTCTCTGTAAAGCCTCTACTTCCTATCTCCACAGCAAAATTTCATGAATAAAATTCAGGGCGTTATAGAAAAAAATCATATTTTTATTTTCACTAAGCTGGAAATGAAACTTTGCATTTCCTTCCCCACTTTTGGGAAGCCTTCATATATCCTCCAAGATTGGGTGAGGTGCTTCAACAATGTGCCCCCAAAACCCTTTCACCTATTGCTATCAAGGCAGAAACTATGTTCATCATAATTGCCTATTTATATATATCTACCTCCCAGTTAACCATAAGTTCCTTGAGGGGAAGGGCCCTTCAGGAATTGTTGGTCTCCTTTGGATTCCCATGGCTTGGCACAGTAAATGTCCCATAGTATATACTTAATAAATATTTATTAAATCAAAGAATTACATAAATCAACAGGGCTCCAAAAACTCAGGAAGCCATAGAGACATAAAATAGCAATTTGAGGATGCAAGTTTAGTAATCCAGCCACAGCAATTAAGAGGAAAATAATGGGGCCAATACCAAACTCTATAGGAGAATATTAGAATTAGGTCTTTCATACAACATATGTTAAAGCAATTTGGTTCACTGAACATTGACTGTGACCTACTATAGGTTACACTACCTTTTCATAAGGATTTAACAAATATAAGAGGGTAAAGCATGCAGAACTATCTCAAACACAATGCAGAATGAGATACATACTATAAGAGAGAGACCATTTGGGGGAGAATTGCTATTAGAACTGGAGTCAACTGACCTATATCTAAATCTTGCTCTTCCCCCTAATTAGTAATAGAAATCTAGACAAGTTGCTAAACTAAACCTCAGTTTCCCTGTTTGTAAAATGGAGCTGATAATACAAACCTAATAGAAAAGTCACAAAGATTAAATGCAATTATTATGTGAAAGGACATGGTGCCATAATTGGTGCATGACAGGCATTCATTAAAGGTTTGGATTTTTTCCCTCATATATAAAAAACTGTTGAATTGTACATGGTCAGCAAGGTGATGGTGGTGGAAAATAGGAATTTAATGTGTGATATGTTACTCCCAAGTCCATTTTACCCATGACTATGCTAGAACAAAATTTTACTGTATTTGGAGCAGATTGGAAGGAAAGTCTAGCTCAGCACTAGAAACAAAGAGAAATACAATATGAGCTGCATGTGTAATGTTAGCTTTTCTAGTAGCCACATTAAGAAAAGTCAAAAGAAACAGGCAAAATTAATAATTTGTTATATTTAACCTAATATATCCAAAATATTATTTCAATATGTAATCAATATAAAAACTTATTAACAAATACTGTACATTCTTTTTGTCGTACTAAGTATTTGAAACCAAGTGTGTATTTTACACGTACAGCACATCAGATCTCACTTCCAACTAGCCTCATTTCAAGTACTTAATAGCCATGTTTTGCTAGTGGCTGAATGGGGCGGGTCTAGCTTGTATAAAGACAGCTGTGGATGTCACCTCACCAGGAAATCATTTTTTTGTTTTCCGACGGAGTTTTGCTCTTGGTGCCCAGGCTAGAGTGCAGTGGCATCTTGGCTTACTGCAACCTCCGCCTCCCAGGTTCAAGCTATTCTCCTGCCTCAGCCTCCTAAGTAGCTGAGATTACAAGCGTGTGCCACCACAGCCAGCGTATTTTTGTATTTTTAGTAGAGACAGGGTTTCACCATGTTGGCCAGGCTTGTCTCGAACTCCTGACCTCAGGTGATCCACCTGCTTCAGCCTCCCAAAATGCTGTGATTACAGGCGTGAGCCACCATGCCCGGCCCAGGGAATCAATTTTATTTAGACAGTGAATAAGAGCTCAGACTCTGGAACCAGACTGCTCAAATGCTGGCTCTGTCACTTACCAGCTGTGTGATCTTGAACCACTGACTTCATCTCTCTGTGCCTAATTTCTTCATCTATATTGAGGAACAGCAATACCAGTTTCCAGAGTTGGTGAGGATTAAATGAATTAACACATGCAAAATGCTTAGAGTGGTATCAGGCACACAGTAAGCTATCAATAAATGTTAGCTGGTATTATTATTACAGCTCTAGGGGAGATGGGCATGAAGAGAGTAGCAGAGAAGTATAAAATCTTCAAAAAATTAGAAGTTTGCTACTCCCCTTTCAGTGTTAGCTGAACTGATTAGGGAGCTCTGCTGTTCTCTTACAGACCAATGAAAGTGAGAATCCTGGTACATAGCATCCCAGCATGAAATGGTCCTTGCAGAGTGGCAGACCCTCAAGTTTTCAATCTGAAGGCAATCCAAGGAGCTATGGTTCCAATTAGGAAGGCAAAGCTTGCCCAAATACCATTCCCCGCAGTTTGGCAGGAAAAGCCATTTACAACAAACCAGACCATGTCTCCCATTTTCTGTCTTTGTTTCTCTGTTCAAACATTTGTAAATCGTTCAGAACTTGGGAGAGGTGGCAGCAGCAACTGTTTTAAAAGGCAGAGCCAGAATCAAATGAAGGCAGGGCAAACACACAAATGCTCAGGGGGATTAGAAGCCAAAATACAAATTAAAAAATACAGATGAAATTAAGAGCAATATAATTCTTGTCTTCCGGATATAAGCAATTAAGTCTTCCTGGAAATCACTTCTGATTCTTACAGATTAAGAGCTATCTACATCTCTAAACTCCTGACTGATTTTTCCTTTAAATCTGCATCAAATATGTCTATTCCTCTCCCCTGGCATCCCGCGCATTACTTCTACAATAGTGGCACAAGTCAGTTTAAATGCCTCCATTTTTATGTACTTTTTAATTGAAATATCACTTACATACAGTAAAGTGCATAAAACTTAAGTATACAGCCATGTTAAGGTCATTCAGATCCAAATATGGAATATTCCCAGTGCTCCAGCAAACTTCCTCAGGCCCCTCCCAAGGTAATCACTCTTCTGTATCTCAGAGGAGGACTTTGCTTGGTTTTGAACTTCACATAACTGATATGCCACCTTTCTCTTTCCTATCAGAAATGCAGCCCTAGATAGGACGACAGGTCCCCAAACACATCAACATGCTACACTCAGGCCCTCTGACCCTAATGCATGAACACTATAGCTCTAGGTTCTCAGGTATCCAAAATCCACTTCTAGTTCTGCTCTGTAGGACATCGGACCCACTGCCATGGGGCAATGAGCTGAATCATAATAAGATTCAGCTTTATCTACAGCAAGATGGGGAGGTCTTGCTTCCCATAGGGACTTCCCTTTCAGTTGAGTGGACAAGTTAAGAGCTGGAAACAGCCAGCCTGGGTCTGAATGAAGCCTAGCTTTCTCATTTTCTAGCTGTGTGACCTCAGGCAAATTTCTTCATACTTCTGTGCCTCAGTTTCCTCATCTGAAAAATGGAGACGACAACAGTACCTGCTGCCATAGATATTGTAGGGATTAAATGCTTAGAGCACTGCTTGAAACATGGTACTTCATAAAGTTTAGATATTATTATTATTATAATCTAGACAATGCCCTTAATGCCTAGACCAGCCAGCAAACGAGCACTGTGCACATACAAACACATGCTTACAGATGCACACATATATATGCACATATACTTACACACACACGTGTGTGTGCGTGTCCACACATATGCAACTCCAACTCCCCTCTGCTCAGGCTATAGATGACAAAAATTCTCCTCACCTTCCTACAAAGCTCCTGCTCATTAAAAACCAGAGGCAAGAGATCAAAGTAAAGGAAGTGTAAGACAAGGAGAGGAACCTCATTCATAAGAAACATATTTGCCTTAAGTAGGTCTGGGGAACTCAAATGTCTCCCTCTCTGAGTGCACACTGGGTTCACTCATTCTGAGATGGCACTATGTGAGCTGGAAGTCACCAAATAGCCATAATTCCTGATGGGAGACCTGATTCATGGGCCCCAAATCGAAAGGAGAAAGGCAGTTGGATTACTCGCATTCTCATTAGAGTAAATACTAGGTACAAAATCAAGTCATCCCAGAGTATCATCTTAGAAATTCTGTTGGCTTTTAGAATTCCATGACATCTATGAAATGTCCCAGATCTCCAAGCTGGAGAGAAATAGGAAAGTGGCATTAGGTAGTATCAAGATGTCCTTGGCTCTAAAGGGAATACATTTGACAACTCTAAAGATTTTTTTTCTAGACAACAGTGAAAGTTTTCAGAGATGCTATGATCATAAGTAAGGAACTTTCCCACTAAAACATCTAGTATAATCACAAATATCCTATGATATATCTGTCTCCAACATTTCACCCAGGAGGTTACCATGGGCTGAAAATATACTGCTATACATAAGAGGATCAGAAGGAAGCAGCTCAAAACCCAATCTTCAAGATCAGTTCAACAAGGAGGGGACTTGGGAATGGAACAGTGATGGAGCTAAAAGACTCTGAAATCCCAAGATGGCCAGTAACGTATTGTATGAAATAAGGAAAGGCCTTTCTAAGCAAAAATAGTTATACTTCTTTAGATCTCAAAGAATTTCAGATCTAGCTATTTCTTCTTGTTTTACAATTAAAGAAGAAAGGACAGAAAATCCTCTCTCTCTCTGTCTCTGTCTCTCTCTGTGTGTGTGTGTGTGTGTGTGTGTGTGTGTGTGTGTGGCCAAAGTCCAAACTTTTATTGTTGACTCAAAATCTTGCTAATACTGTGTCTATTTGTTTTCAAAGTGCTGGCCAGCAAATGTTGATATTAGCCAAAATTACTTGGACTTTGGCCATTACATGTATATAAAAACAATGAAATTTTATTTCCTTTTCCTCATCATTAGTGAGCCTATTGGCTTAAAATACTTTGAAGTTTTCCAAAGCAGTTCTGTGGTTTATAAACACTCCAATAGCATCACCAATAAAAACTACAATGTCCACCTGCCCCTTTTGCCCTCAGTTAGAAAACTGCATAAGAACTAGATATCTAATTCCCACTTAATTTCTTGTGGTAAAAAGAGGGGGAAAATCAACCCTGCTCACAGGTTCTAGTTAACAGGATTGAATTATTTCACAAAATTAAAAAGATGTGCTTTCAGAGTTAGAATCTTGTGATCCTAATGCCTAGCAGACACAATATGACTTTGGGGCAGATGGGAAAGAGAAAATTCATAATCCCTGCCCTAAAGGTGAGTCAATGAAACATCACCCCTTAGCTCCTGGCCTTCTGAAAATAAGCAGAAATCAAGACAGTAGACAATTAATACTGGCCTTCATTTCAGAAACACATGGAGACCTATCTTGACAACTATCTTACCCAGCTTCTCACTACCCAGCAAATACCAACTGGCACCCACAAGCTAGGTGCAGTCATATGTGCCATTTAGGCCAAAATTAAAGAGTTGGCAATGTTACTTACTGATTGCATGTTTAGGACAGTGAAAGCTGAAGTGACTCATAAAGTTCATGCAAAAAGAAAAAAAGTTTAAGATATATTAAGCCTAATTTTGTTATCCAAAAAAGAAAATCTGCAATAATTAAAGGGGATGTTGTAAAAGAATATTTAGTGACACAGAAATATATTCTTGCTCTAATAAGTGAAAAAAAATCAATTTACAAAGCAATATGTAGACTATAAGCCACTTTTTTTTATTATACTTTAAGTTCTAGGGTACATGTGCACAACGTGGAAGTTTGTTACATATGTATACATGTGCCATGTTGGTGTGCTGCACCCATTACTCGTCATTTACATTAGGTATATCTCCTAATGCTATCCCTCCCCCTCCCCCCTCCCCACAATAGGCCCCAGTGTGTGATGTTCCCCTTCCTGTGTCCAGGTGTTCTCATTGCTCAATTCCCACCTATGAGTGAGAACGTGTGGTGTTTGGTTTTCTGTTCTTGCAACAGTTTGCTGAGAATGGTGGTTTCCAGCTGCATCCATGTCCCTACAAAGGACACGAACTCATCCTTTTTTATGGCTGCATAGTACTCCATGGTGTATATGTGCCACATTTTCTTAATCCAGTCTGTCACTGATGGACATTTGGGTTGACTCCACGTCTTTGCTATTGTGAATAGTGCTGCAATAATCATACGTGTGCATGTGTCTTTATAGCAGCATGATTTATAATCCTTCGGGTATATACCCAGTAATGGGATGTATAAGCCACTTTTATTAAAACACATACAGAACAAAACCTGAAGGATATATACCAAAATATTAACAGTGATTCTCTCTGGGTGACAGAGTTGGATATTATTGTTATTACTTTTATTTTATTGATCTTTATTTTTTAAACTGTGTTCATTTAATAGGTTTTATACTTCTATACTAAGAGAAAAAGTAAAAACTGCTGCAAGATTCAGTTTTACTTAAGTCCTAACTCTGCCAAGAGTCCAAGATCAATGTTTGGTCAAAATTCTTCCCTAGAACAATCTGCAGCTATACACAACAACATGGATGAATCTCAAAAACATAACACTGAATGGAAAAAGCCAGACACACAAAAAATCATTTAGCACAAACTAGATGATTTCATTTACCTAAAACGCAAAAAGAGGCAAGATAACACTACGATGTCAGAAGTTAGGGCAGCATTAACCCTTGGGGTAAGTAGATACTGTTAGCATTATTTATTTTTTTGCATTATTTCCAGGGTTTCTAGTTGTACTTAGTGGGAAGGACCTAGGAGAAATGAGTCTTTCGCGTCTTGTGTGGGCTTCCCAGCCTAACACAGATCCTGTTTAAAATACTTCCTCTGTTGTAAAAGACAATCTGGTGGCCAAATGAAATGCTTGACGTGCCCTTTGGGCTCTGATCTACACCACAACCAGCCAATAGCACATATCCAAAATTTTACAGATACAAGCCTGCATCCCAGCACACGCATCAGGAAGGAAGCATTTCCAAACTCATTTTCCCCCACATTTCAGTGCTCACTGGCTGGTAGTACCAAAAAAATAGTATAAACTGGGGGTGAAATAAAAGCCATCATAAATAAATGATGCTTTTGCTATAACATTGCAAAAACACAAAGCCAACAAGACAGTTCTGGATGGAAAGAAAAGTGCATAAGACTTCCAGAACCCTTCTCAGCACCATTTCCCAACACTCTCACATATTGGGCCAAAGAAACTCTTCAGGACGTAGACAAATGGGGAGTCAGGAAGGACAGAAGGAACTGTGGTGAAGGTAGGAAGGAAGAGAGGCCTCTGGGTGCCTGTGGTGTGCTGGGTAAATTCCCAGGGTTGCCTCCCCAAATCCTCCCAGCCAACTACAAACCAGGCATTGCAATGCAGTAAAATATAGGGGGAAACTTGAGGCGCAGCCAGTGAGAGTAGTGTTCCCCAACTTTGGCTGTATATTAGAATCACCTAAGGAGCTTTTAGAAATCCCAATGTGATGCTCAGGCACAGTCTATACCAATTACTTCTGGATGTCTGGAATGGGACTCCGGCACCAGCATTTTAATAAACCCTCCAATTTATATCCAACGTGCAGCTAAGTTTGAGAACGAATGGCTTAGAGAAGCACTTCTTAAACTTTAATGCACATACACTGGACATTAAAATCAGTAGGTCTAGGGTGGGACCTGAGAATGTGGTGCTGTTGGTCCCTGACCCAACCTGGCCTAATAAGGGTATGGACCACAGCCTGTCAGGAGCTGCAGGAAACCTAATTTCAATTAGGGGCAGAAACATGTTCCAAAATAGATATTTTTCTAGCCCCTTGTGCCTGCTTGCACACAATGAGTTTCCAGATCCATTTCCCCTTTGTACTAACGCATATGTGGGGGCCCTCATTTTGCCTTCCTCTGCTTTACAGAGAAGCTAATGCAAGTGCAAGACACCAAGTTTCTGGAACATCAAGTCAGAAAGAGCCAGCTGCCTCCCTCAGTCCCACCCTGATAGCTAAGAGAGGCTGACTCCACTGGGGAAGTAAGGGCTCCCTTACTTCTATACACTCCCTTATTTGACAAGATATTAGGCACAAGCCATGCCAGAGTGTGTGCATTAATGAAGTCCACATGTAACTGCTTAAGAGTAAACACTCACTTAATCCCATGTAGCTGAAATGTCTAACAAATGAATTAGCTGGTGGCATCCACTTAGGATATATGATCCAATTTATATTATGATTTCTTTCTAAGGGCTGAACTGATTTCGACACGTATAAAAATGTGGTTTCAATCACCCACAATTGCTCCATTTGAACAAGGCGGAGGGAAAGGCTTTTAAAGGGCCCAGACCCGAACGGAGCAAATTACAAGATGGAATGAAGGAAATTTGCAATGGGGCTGGGAAGGGGAGGTAGGGAACCTTAGAGGCATTGCTACTGCCATCAAGGAGCCCAGGAGACTCATCTGCACTGCTGGGTTCACTCAGTGGTGGGCCACTAATCAAGCATGTAGGTGCAGCCTTAAGAAACAGCTCAGAGTATTCCTCACCACCTCCTCCTTCAGACTGCTTTCATGTCCATGGACCATTCAGGGGACCCAGAATCATTCATGAACAGTCAAGTTATGGGGAGAGGACAGGGCTCTGGCAAGCACCAGGTGGTCGTCCTAAGACCAAACAGAATAGCATGTTTACATGCTCAAAGGACCTCTATCCATATTGGCCTCAGTTAACCATGCCAAGAGGAAGACATGGTGGAATACCTCAGGAGGCTAGGAAATTCACGAAAATATTTCTCAGTATATAGTTGTTGGCTTTTTCTCATTCTATTGTCACAACAACTCTATAACATAGTAATATGATTAGTATCTTTTTACACATGAGAAAACTGAGGTCCAAAGGCCAAAGTCACCTAGCTGGGTAATAGTGTTGATTCTAGGGAGTATGACTCCAGAAACCAAGTACTTAATGAATCCTGTGGTCTGAGGCCTACGTGTTCCCTTGGGCCTTGCTGGCATGGCCTGATTTCCTATGGTACATCTGAGACATCCATGTAGCAGTGTTTAGAATAGCCATGCAACTGCTGAGATCGGGCCGTGCCAGTGTCCTTTAAAATGTGAATCCCACAGCTGTCCACATGAAGAGGCTCTCAGGGCCACAATAGCTTGTCACTGTCTGTCCATCTGAATGCAGAAAACACAGAAATAACTACTCTGTTTTTATGTGCTTAGGACCAGGCTAGTGATTTTCACGTATATCTCATCTCAGTTTTTATAGAGAAAAAAATAAACAGGTACCGAGAAGTTACGTAACTTTACAGTCAGCTATTTTGCTTTTGAGTAAAGAGCATCTGGGCCTAAATCTGGTGATTTTCCCCCCACTCTAATCTATGCTAGAATTATGCTAAATAATGACCCGAATTATCTGATGCAAATTTCCTTGGAAGAGCATGAAATGTCCATTTATTCTCTCAACATGAATGTCGAATGCTTCTCCCTAGTCAAACCAAGTTCCATGTGAAACCTTGTGGCTGGGACACATTTCCCAGACTTTCTTGCAGTTAAGTAGAGCTGTGTAACTGAGTTCCAGCCAATGGCAAGTGCAGAAGTGATGTGTTTCTCCTTTAGGTCTGACCCATAAAAACCTGCCAAATCCGCTATATTTTCCTCCCTTATCTGCTGGCTCAATTCAAGGCTCTTTGGCACTGGGGAGTGGCAGAGCCAATGATAGAAGGAGTTTGGTCCTTAGAATGACTGCATGGGGCAGAGCACTCTTCTATCAACCCACACTGGACTATAACATGAGCAAGAAATCAAATATTACTGTGCTATACCACAAAGACTTTAGCATTTATTTGTTATGACAGTTAACCTATCCTGACTAATACACAGATCACACTCATTTCCTTTATCTTGCCACTTAAAAAATCTTACTTACTGTTTGTGTCAGTGATTTTCCAAGTGTGGTTCCTGAAACAGCAGCAGCAGGAGCTTATTACTAACACAAATTCTCAGGCCTCCCTCCAGACCTACTAAATCAGAAACTTGGGGGCAGGGGTGGTGAGGCCAAACATCTTGTTTAAACAAGTCCTCCAGGTGATTCTGATGCTCATTCAAGTTTAAGAACCACTGGCTTAAGTGAGTAGAAATTCACTGGTGAAATCTACAAGACTTCCTGCAAGGCTCACCCAGCTCCTCCTTTTCTGATCTCTGTTCCATTCACTCATTTTGGCCCTTAACTACATATGGTCACTGTCATTGTGACCACACTGCTTCCCCTGTGCTGTGCATGCTTGTCTCAGGTTCCCATGGGGCAGAGAACACCTCCCTTGCCTATTGGTAAAGGAAGGGAGGAAGGAAGGAAGGAAGGAAGGAAGGAAGGAAGGAAGGGAGGGAGGGAGGGAGGGAGGGAGGAAGGAAAGATTGAAAGGAGGAAAGGAGGGAGGTGAGAAGGGGCATTACCCATGATACAGTGCAGGGCAGGAAAACCAAGTCACTAATTACTGACATTCAGAAAATAGAAAGTGTCAAGCGCCAAAACATTAGGTGACTGCTCAAGCCACAATTCAGTAAACAGTCTCACCCTCTGAGTATCTCAGTTTCATCTATATAGTTGAGATAATAATGAAACCTACTCTCACTGGAATGAGATGAGGATTTAAAGAGAATTGTGTAAGGTGCTCAGAATAATGTCTGGCATGTAGAAAGTGCTCTATAAAGATTAGGAGTTACATCTTATTGGATGACTGACCTGGGGAAGCCATCCAACCTCTCTGAGCCTCAGTCTCCTCATCTATAGGAAAGGGTATTGCAAGGATGAATTGAGATTATGGATGGTAGGTGCAGAGCACCAGGATCAGCATGGAGGAGGGGCCAGACTGAGGACTCATGAGCTCCCTCTTCCCCAACGTCTGCCGTCTTTATATTACTAGGTCTTACTTGTGCAATGCAGTGGAAAAGAATACACATTTCCAGGAAAATAGGGTATAAGTTATACAGAACACAGTTCACAGCTGGGAGTGGTGGGTGAAGGGCAGTCACTGAGAGCCTGGCCTTCCTGGGAGAGTTTGGAACCAGAACAGAAACTGACCCAGTCAGTCCCCCAGAGAGATGATCTATGGGAGGATAGCTCCTTGGGCTCCCCAAATCCCTGCTTAATTTTAAAACAAACAGCAACAATGGCACCATTGACTCTGATTCACAGAAATCTTTGTCTAACTTTGAAAAACTGCAAATGGCAGCTAGAGAGCAAAGGTTAGCCACAGCTCACCTCAAACTTGCTACTAATGGATTCCAAAAAGGAGAGGGGTTGCTTATTTCTGACCTCCTTCCAGTTCGGCCCTTCCTGAACTGAGGCCAGAGAGACAGGAAGACAAGGAATGTCCTTCCAAACTCTTTTCTTTTTTAAGATTAGAAGCAAATTTACAAGGTCAAGAAAACCCATAATGTTTACTTAGGGTGAAGAGGCATGCAAGAGGAGTAAGGAAGGTGGCAATTTTAAGCTTTATTTTCTTCTCACTCTCTTGCTTCCATCTGTCCTTGAGGTCCATTTCTTTTCCTTGGATGTTTCGATGTAAAATCTCCTAGACTTGTGAACTGGTACACTTGAAAGAGCAATTTGGTCATCTCCCACAAAGCCAAAGACATACATGGCCTTCAACCCAGCAAGTCCATCCTTAGGTGCATCTCCCACCCTGGAACTTCCACATTTGTGGACCGTGAGCCACATGGTAAAAGTAGTTACTGTATCATTAAACTGTTTCCTTTATTTATTTTATTATTATTATTTTTTTTTCTTTGACTGAGTCTTGCTCAGTCACCCAGGCTGGAGTACACAGGCACATTCTCGGTTCGCTGCAACCTCTGCCTCCTGGGTTCAAGCAATTCTTCCACCTCGGCCTCCCGAGTAGCTGGGATTACAGGCATGAACCACCATGCCAGCTAATTTTTGTATTTTTAGTAGAGACGGGGGTTTCACCATGTTGACCAGGCTGGTCTCGAACTCCTGACCTCAAATGATCCACCCACCTCAGCCTCCCAAAGTGCTGGGATTGCAGGTGTGAGCCACCACACCTAGCCTGGTTTCCATTTTAATTGGGTGTCAAAGTAAATTTGTTACTTTGTCATTGAGACAAGTTTAATGAAACGGTAACTACTCTTACCATGCGCAACATATTCTGATATTTTCCAAAGCCGTTGATTCTATGTCATTTTCTAAAATACTATTTGCAACCCATTTGTTCAAGTTCGTGATCCATGAATGGGTCACAACACACACTGTGAAAAGCTCACACATATATGCACAAAAGCAATGTATGTTCATTGTAGCATTGTTTGGAGGAAGAAAAACTAGAAGCATCTGAAGTGTCTATCAATAGGAGAATCGATAAATAAACGGAAGTAGTTTCATATAATGAACTCTATATAGCAATTAAAAAGGAATCAATGGGAGCTACAAGTAACAATATGAATAAATCTCCATACATAACGTTGAGCAAAAATGACAAGTTGCAGAAAGATACAACCAGTACAAAACAAGGTCTACAAATTTTAGAATGCACAATAATACCAAATGCTGCTTAAGAATATATAAATATATATTAAAATATGAGGACATGGCTGGGCGTTATTAACACCAAATTTCAGGGTGTGGTTGAAGAAGGTGATGCTATTAGGAAGAAATCTACAATCACCGTTTTCTTTCTAACAGTTTACTTCTTAATCTTGGTGGTGTTTCTTATAGCATTCTCTTTTTCTCATATATATGACATTTTTATAGTTTAAAAAAATTCCTCCATGGAACAGAAGTCTTGGGACAATTTTGCTTCCTCCTTTTGGAGTCAACAGAATACAAGTTTTTCACTCTTAGCCTCAATCTCCATCAAAGAGCAGAAGGTGACCTCAGGATGTAGACCTATGGGCACATGCCCCACCACCCACCCCTGCCACCTTTCTTCCCAATCTCTCTTCCCAATCTGTCAATGTGCACCAATTTTGAAGGAAGATGGAGGAACTGATGCTAGGTCTGGGACTTCTCTGGAAAAATGGGGAGATCATGCTGAAATTCACTGAGGTCCCTAGAGAGGTGTCAGTGATGGTGGAGGCCATTACTCCTGACCACATGCTTCCCCAACACTACCCATAACACCTCCCCTGGGTCTAGAGAAGCCACAGAATCTAAATATGGTATCCAGTGCCTCATTTCCAATTTATATCAGGATCCTCAACACTCTCCCCTCCCAACCAAATTCAGGCAAATGCTGGTTCAGATTAAATTTTGTTAGTTTGGCCATCTCTGTATATCACCAAGGAGAGTGTTGGAGAACTATTTCTTGCTGAAGACATCCCCATTTTATAATTGGAGTGATTTGTTTTTTTAGATTTCTGTCACCAGAGCTAGAATTAGAACTTTCCAGATTCACAGACTCTTCTAGCTGAAAGAAGTCTTAGACCAGTGCTTTACCAATGTCAACGTGCAAGCAAATCTCCCAGGGAACTTGTTCATATGCAGTTTAGGGTGCAGGAGATCTGCAGTGGCCCAATGATGCTGGGTCGAGAACCACTCTGGGAACAGCAAGGTCTCAGAGCACCCTCCCCACCTCCTTTAAGATGAGAAAGCTGCCGAGGCCTAGGGAGGAAAATGACTCACTCATTGCCTCTCAGGACTAGGATCTGGCTCTTCAGAGTTGTGCTTCAGTATTTTTTCTACAGCAGTTATCAGTTGCTGGATACAGCAATCCAGCTAATTAGCCGTGGGGCCATGAAGTTTCTGGTTATTCCAAATGTAAAAGACAGCATCAGCCCATGAAACTGTTGTTTCTGAAAGTGGGGTTCACAGACCAACACAATTGGTATCCCCTGGGAGCTTGTGAGAAATGCAGAATCCCAGGCCCTGAGCCCAGACCTACTGAATCTGCATTTTAAGTAAGATCCCTAGATGATCCACATATGCACTAAAGTTTCAAATGCACCAGCCTAAGCAATACACAAACCCGCATACCTGATGGCAATTCTCCATGAGTCACTATATCTTTTAAAAAATTTATTTTTAATTGACAAATAAAAATTGTATGTATTTATCACATACAGCATGATGTTTTTAAATGTATCCTAGGCACAGACCACTAGCTCGCTTGTTTGCTTTTCCTCTCCCTCCCTTTCTTTGAAATGCTCACACACAGCACACACAAAATTAGCATACACAACTGATGCTTCCTTAAGGGCTTGTATCTGTGACTTAAAAATAATAAGGAACATTTGTTGGACACTTGCCAAGTACTTTATATGTGTTATTGAATCCTCATGACAGTCCTGTGATGTGGAAACTATCACTATCTCTATTTTACAGATGGGAAAATCGTGGCTTAGTGTGGTTAGGCAATTCACTCAAACCTTACCGGAAGTGCTACTGGCCGATGAGGAAAAGCTGAACGTCAATTGCTTCCCAAATTCTGATCTAAAAAGATGCCAGAGACTTGATCGCTATGACACTGAAAACTGAAGCCTTCCTGGGAGAGGCCCAGGGATCTCATTCCTGTCCTGGATCTGGGCCCCATTTCCCAAGGAGGGAAGGTACAGCACTTTGTGACTCTTGCCTGAAAAGCCTGCCTCCCAGAGAAATGGGTGACTGGAAGGAGAACAAACAGTAAGAAGAGAGAGACAATCTAACCTCAATGTGTCAAAGTTGAGGAACGCATCAAATCCTCCTAGTGTAAGGCATCTAATTCTTCTAAACAATGAATGGTTTTCCTGGTGCTTTTGGACTACAATGTATGTGTGCATGTGTGTCTGTCAGGTCACCCTGAAGAAGCTTGGGCTTGCACCAGCAGGGGAGGGCAACAGGAACTCTTGAACCTATGGTACTTAAAAAATCAAAACACAGCATGGTATGGTAGCTGGAGACACACACAAAGTGCAACGAATCCTCTCACCTGTACCTCAGGCAGACCAAGCTAATGGCCCACCGCATGTTTTCTGGGTGTGTGAATATCAAGCTGCAGTATCCTTCTCAACACAGTGCTTCCACATAGTGTTGAGCTACTATCAAGTGATGATGGCATGCAATAGGAAACCTACCTGCCATCTCTGCTGAGGTAGTGAGGTTTCCCTGAGCATCAGGAGACCAGGTTTCCGGTCCTAGCTTTGCCACTAACTAGTTGCATAACTTTGGAAAAGGCACTTGGCCTCAGGTCTTCTGTTTCCCCAGCTGTCAAATGGGAGAACTTTAGGAGAACTTTGAGGTAAGAGAGGTTATTTCTGGCACAGAACCCAAGGTGACTCTCCTGGACTTCTTGGATTCCAGCAAGACTTTTTTCCCTGTGTGGTGATGGGAACCCAGGCATTCAGCTGGATGTTACACTCACATATCTGAAAAGATACAAGTCAGGCTCCATATTGCCACAGCTGCCCCCCCGCATCAGAAAACCACCAAGGGGAAAGGTGGCTTGATTTTTTTTTTTTTTTTTTTTTTGCCTAAATATTTACCAAGATTCTCCTGGCAAAATGGCTGCAGTATATGACACAGAAATAATCACTAAAATTTTATTTGTAAAGTAGTTTCTATATATCCATATATATTTGTGAGGAAAGCATCCAGATATAGATCATTTCCAAACATTTGTTTCCACACCAAGTGTCCAAGGTGTCTAGAAAAATGTATGCCCAAGAGTTTCCCATGAGAAGACAGAATTCGGATAAAGGGAGGGCTTCTCTTTAAATCTCTGAGAAAATCCCAGTAACGATAAGGGATTTTGTGAGAAAAATAGTAAGAATGGGTCTAAGTTTTTCCTTCAGTTTTATTCTTAAACAAGCTATGGTCTATATTTGGGATGTTTCCCCCAAAACCTCACAACCTTCTGAGAGATGCAACCCTGACTTCAATTCAACACCCAGCCCCAACTTTTTAAAGTTGTTTTTTTAAAAAAATATAAAACAACAACAAACAAATTTAAAAAAAAAAAAAAACACTTTTTTCCATCTCTGTAGTTTGACTGATAAAACCATAAGGTTAAGGCACTGGTTTCATGCTTTCCAAATAAGAGCAAAGTTGTTTGCTTTTCATTTTAAGGTAACTCCTCTTGCGTGGGCACAGGCATCTTTGATAGCAAGGATTTCAGGGGATTCCAAACACATGAGCAAAACAACGTGGCCTGGGGAAGGCAGCATGAGTCCTGCAAAACCCAAGCCTGTTTAGTATGCAGGCCTGGGACCTGAGGGTCTCCATGGTTCTCCTGATGGCGGCGAAGACTGATAGGCCCAAGAGTGAAGCAGAAACAACAGCCAGTGGACTCCTTCAATATGTGCAGGGCCCCATGCTGACCAGATAAATCCCACTGGATTCTTTGTAACTCCGCTCACTAGCCTGCTGAACCATAAGCTGACAATTCTGATGCTGCAACTTGCCCAACCCCAGTGAAACGCAAACAACAGCAACTCTCAAGCAGGGCTTGCACTTTGGCCCTTTTCTGCTTAAGAACTCAGAGAGAGAGAGGCAGGTTTTCACATTCCCAATCCTTGTGCTTGTCTTGCCCTCCCCAAATCACCAAGGGCAAGGGAGGAGATAATTAGAGCCCGCAGGCAGAACCTCACTGCTGGTGAAGGCCCATCAGACTTGGAGCTCTGGAGAAAAAGGATCCCTCTCTCCATACAAAGGAAAGAGTGCCTGAGAGGTGGCTTATCTTCAATGAACCATTTTCCTCCTTTTGCTCTGCTCCCCACCCATCCCATGACACATCTCACTTTGGGATGCCTTCAGCAACCTGGAAAGCCTTCAGTCCCTCACATACCAGCTAGGTGCTTTACTCCTCCTGGCCTCTCTTTGAGCCTGCCATTCTAATGACTCTTGACCCTGGCTGCACATCAGGATCACCTGGAAAGTTTATTTTAAAAACAAAACAAAGCTGATATCTGGACCTACTCTGCCATCCTGTACCCCACCCAAGATTCTGAGTTAACTGGCCCAGTCTACCTCATGTGGCTCCAAAGTACGTCAACGCCGAAAACCACTGAGCCTTTCCCTCTGCCTGGCACACACCAACTGCCCTGCCTTCCTTCAGCTGATGAACTCTTCATATGCCTCCTTTTGGGTGTCAGTGGAAATGTCACTTCTTTCTAGAAGCTTCTCTGGCTCTCCCAGCCTGGCCCAGGGCTCCAGCTATGAGCTTCCATGACACCCCTAGTTTTCCTCACATTGCCTTCATAGTATACGGAATTTGTTCATTCAATTGCCTGGCTTCCAACAGATGCCAGCTCCAAGAAGGCAGGGGCTGCTTCTGGGTATCGCTTGCCATCATGGCCCTCACACCCAACCTAATGCCTGGGCCAGAGTAGGTGCTTAATAAAAAACTGTTTGAATGAATGAACGTGCTTGATGTCTTCAGCATTGGGTCTTTTCCCCAGGACACTTTGGTAGCAATTTTTGAATCAAGCGTTTTCTAAACTACAATAAAATATTCTGCTCCTCATTATACCAACTAAGAGGGGAAGTTTCCAGTTGGGTTTTTGATACTTGGGGTAGAATACCTCCCTGGACTTACACTACCAGCAGGTTTAGGGTCCCAGTTTCATTTATATGTCTTCATCCCATGTATAGCAGTGGCTCCCACCATTCGCAAAGACTGAACTTGAAATGCCTTGCTCTGGAATTCAAGACCATCTGTGATTTAGAGTACAGTGTATATATTTAGAGTATAGAGTATAGTGCCTTTTCCAAAGTTATTTGAATGGCAGGCTCAAAGAGAGGCCAGGAGGAGTAAAGTACCTAGCTGGTATGTGAGGGACTGAAGCCAGAGATTGACTAGTTTTTCACAAAACCACTTGCCTTTCCCCTGGACACACTGCTAGACCACGGCTTCCAACCTCCCTGTGGCTAGGTGTGGCCTAAGGCTGGCCAGTGGAATGTGGATGGAAGTGATAAACGCCATTTCCAGGCAAAGCCCATAAAAACTGCCTTCGCACTCCCCCACATTCACTTGCTCTCATCCTTGGGCTGCTGGCTGAATTCAAGATCCAGTGGAGGACTCCAAGGCCCGAGAGAGAATGAAGCCACAAGATGGAAGAAGCCTGGGTTCTTGAGTGACCATATGTAGCCTCCACCCACTGCTAGCCCACATTGGTATGAGTGGGAAATAACACTTATTGGGTTAAGCCACTGAGGTTTGGGGATGTTATAGAAGTTAGTTTATCATGGATATGTACATTTTTAAAAACTGCACCAATTTACCAAAACTTCAGGGTACATGTAATCCATAAATTCAAAGGTCAAAGTGAAGAAAAATCACCTTGAACCACTCCATATTCCTGTTTTTCAGGCACACAGCTTCTTCCCCCAGAATAAGTGTGAAAGAGTTCAGTAAAACTCACTTCTCTACTTTGCAGTTTGGTCAAGTGTTGCCTGATCCTAAACCAAGTGCAGGGATCCTTTCAGGTGCCAGCTGGCATCCATCTCCCTTTGACCTGCCGCCTTTCCTCTAGGCATCCAGGAAGGAGCCTGGCCTGTGTGTGGACCAACTCTGCTCTGATCTGTTGGACCACCGGCCAAGTGACTTCTCATTCTCTCTAACCAGCCATGCCCTAGAATAGACAGGCCCAGCTCCCCACTAGACAACCACAGCATTTCAGGCTATGAACCAAAGAAGGACAGCAACAGTGACTAGCTTCCAATCCCAGAACTCAAGTCAAATATTCCATTATTTTTCAGAGACAACCAAGGGGTTTTGTGAGCTTTTATTTAAAAGGGGGAACAAAAATAACATTTGAAGGAGTTCAAAGAAGAATGAAACCTATATATTTTTTGAAATTGTTGAACTCCAATAAAACTTTAATATCAACCTGTTCTTTGAACTGAACTCACATTTTTATTTATTATGAGTCTCTGGCTCCCACTGTCGCCCACCTCTTCAACTTTTACCTTTATCACTTCCTTTAGGAAAACAAAAAACAAGGCAACATGTCATGAAATTGTTGGAGGGATACTCTCTCTGCATGCATAGGTCTCTGTGTTTGTGTTCAGTTAATTCAAAAAAAAAAAAAACCTAGCAATTTAATGGTTTAAGAACGTTGTTTCCAAAAGGGATGATTATTTACCAAATACTTATTGCCCTCCATGCAAATCCTAATAGGAAATACCAAAACAATTGATCCAGGCACTATTCTCCAAGGGCTGACCATCTGGAGAAGGGGTTGCATCTAAAGCATAATTAGCTAAAATAAAGGTTAAATGTAGAAAACTCTATAAAAGGAGGTAGAGACAAAGTGATATAAAAGCGCAGAGGAACAGTGGATTGCTCCCAAGTGGGAAAATGCATTCATTCAATAAATATTCATTCATTTTTCATTCAACAAACATTTATTATCTATTACATGCTAGGCACTATGTTTGGTACTGTGCACAAAGCAGTAAGGAAGACACACTTAGGCACAGCTTCATAGAAGAGATGGTATCTGAGCAGGGCCAACAGCCATGAGTGGACAGAATATAGGATAAGAATAACAACAAACACAGTTAAGCACTGACTAAGCACCTTTCTAATATATTACATTTGTCAACCTACTTAATCCTCCCAACAACCACATGAAGTAGATAGTATTCTTACTCCTATTCTACAGATTAGAAAAGTTAAATTGTTTGTCCAGGGTCACACAGAGCTATGTTTATCCCCTGGGTAGTGTAGCTTCATAGCTGTCATCCTTATCCACTATACTCTAAATCACGGATGGTCTTGAATTCTAGAGCAAGGCCATTTAAAGTTCAATCTTTGCCAATGGTGGGAGCCACTGCTATACATGGGATGAAGACACATTAACTGAAACTGTGAGCCTAAACCTGCTGGTAGTATAAGTCCAGGGAGGTATTCTACTCCAAGTTCAAGTAAGTTCAACAAGATGGGAGAAAATTGTTCTATGTGCTCCAGGAACATAAGTGACGAAGCTCTTAGTTGGCCCTGCTTATATCATGGAAATCCATACCAGAAAGCCATTTATCAATGAAATTGCACTAAGACCCTTTTGCCATTTTATAATTAAAGACCCTGGGAAAGTGTTCTCATATGCAAAGTAGAGGTTTAACATCAGCCTGATCTGATATTAAATTCAGGAGTCTGTTTTAAAGGTACTTTCCCCTCAGTGTGCCATGTCCCTCACCACCACTACACTCACTCCTCATATTCTCCATTGGGATAGATGAATTATTGGAGTCCATCAAGCATCTTACTACACTGTTGAGTTTAGGAAAAAGCATGCCCCTTCAATCACAGCCAGTCACAGCACAAATAACAGACTATGCAACTAAGGACCAAATTAAAGGGGGCTGGCAACCACAAGGCTATAAGCTGGGCCATTGTTTGGGGAAATAAACCTAGGAAAGGCAGCTCCAGATGAGACGGCAGCTAACCGAGCTGACCAGCTGGTTTTTGTTCCACACAGATATGGAGTTGACAGTCCACCAAGCACTCTAGTGGGTCATATTTCCTAGACATGCCTTATGAGAGGTTAAAAATAAAAAATCCTAGTTCTGGCCAGGGTCACAGAGCTGGGCAGGCCAGTAGTCTCTGGAAAATGAGACCACAAAGGGATGAAGAAGATAAACTTGTTGCACCCATAAAAATGGCACTGCCAGCCTGGGGACTGCTGAGATCCATTGATGTCTACCCCATAAGAAGTTATTCTCCCTACCTTTCCTACCTTCAGACCTCATGGGACAATGACAGGTCAAAAATGCCTAACCTATTCCTCCAAGGGTTAAACATGGAGTTACCATATGACTCAGAAATTCCACTCCTTAGGTACATAAGAGAAGAAATGAGAACGTATGTCCACATAAAATCTTGCACACAAATGTTCATAGCATCACTATTTGTAATAGCTAAAAGGTGGGAACAGCCCAAATGTCCATCAATGAATAAGTGGACAAATAAAATGTGGTATATCCATATAATGGAATGTATTTCATCTGTAAAAAGGAATGACATACTGATACATGCTACAACATAAATGAACCCTGAAAACATCATGCTAAGGGAAATAAGACACCAAGGATCACATATTGTGTGACTGCATTTATATGAAATGTCCAGAATAGGCAAATCTTTGGAAACAAAAAGTAGAGGAGTGGTTATCAGAGGCTGCGGGGAGGAGTAATGGTGAGTAACTACTAATGGATGCAGTAATGGCTGCACAACTGTATGAATACACTAAAAACCACTAAACTTTACACTTTAAATGGATGAACTATATCTTAACAAAGCTGTTATTTTTAAATGTTTTTTTAAAATAAACATTTTACTCTATAAATGTTTAGCACCCAATAAATAAGAAAAAAAAGAAAAACGAAAGAAAGAGAAAGAAAAAAGAAAGAAGGAAAGAAAGGAAGAAAGAAAGAAAGAAAGAAAGAAAGAAAGAAAGAAAGAAAGAAAGAAAGAAAGAAAGAAAAGAAAAGAAAGAAAGAGAGAGAAAGGAAAGGAAAGGAAGGAAAGGAAAGAGGGAGGGAGGGAAGGAAGGAAGGAAGAAAGAAGGAGGGGAGGGAAAGAAAGCAAGGAAGAAGGGAAGGAAGGAGAAGGAAGAAGGAAGGAAGGCAGGGAGGGAGAGAGGGATGGAGGAAGGGAAGGAAGGAAGGAAGGAAGGAAAGAAGGAAGGAAAGAAGGAAGGAAGGAAAGAAGGAAGGAAGGAAGGAAGGAAGGAAGGAAGGAAGGAAGGAAGAAAAAATATGTGCATAATCTGAATCTGAGATCATTTTGGGTGTTCATAGCCGTGAACCTCTTTCATGAGGTTTCTAGCCTTCAGCCAAGTTAACCAAAGTGGGTACAGTGAGGGGGAAAAGGCATCAAGTGCTGCAGGCCAAGCTGCAAAGTCAGGCATGGAGAGAGGAGACTGGGCCCAAGGGTCCCCCAAACAGCAATGGTGAGAAGTTCTGTGATGCCACCTAGAGAACATTCTTACCACAAACACTCAAAATAATCCACATAGGGTAGAAAAATGGGAAGGCCGTTACATAATTATTAATGCTAACAGCAACTCAGCAATAACCTGACCCTAGGATCAGAGTCAACAATTTCCCATGGGCCACAGCACAAAGGGGACAATAGCTCTCTCTGTACCATTCTTTTCTAATGCATGGCTCCTGGGTTTGCCTGATCCCCCCCAGTGTGGGAAGAGCCACAGGGTTCCAATGGCTGTTTTCTTTCCATCAAACATTTGCTTATTTTTCTCATCTTAAGTCTTGTTATTGGTAGGACACATGCCTAATGGACGATAAAAGATTCCGTGCGTGTGTGTTTCAGACAAAAAACAGAATGAAATTATAAGACTGACCTAAAAACCAATAAAGTTCCCCTTCTCCAATTTCTCCAAAGCTCTTACTGGATTTTGATACCCAGCAAGGGTCCTCAGACACCTTGGAATTGCCCACAGGAACACTTGACGTTACCGTGTTCAAATCAAAGGGTATTAAACATTAAAGCACTTGGAAAACATTGCAGGTCTGCGATGGTTTGATCTGTATAGTGCGCGTGCGCGCGTACACACACACACACACACACACACACACACACACACCCCAGTACACACAGGCAGATGCATCTTTTCTTTGGCAGACTTCACTATCCTTTCTTTAGGAACTTAACCCCAGTAAGGAGGTTGATTTCCAAGGATAACATCGGAAGTTGCTTGCCATCCCTTCTTTTGAAAATCTCTATAGAATTCCACAAGTGTGTGCGTCTTCGTTATCAACAATGGCTATTTCTGCGTGTCTCCACTGGTCATCTCTACATCCCCAATGCCTGGTGTAGAGCCTGATGCACAGTTGGATTAAATAAATATTTGATAAATTTAATTGCAGTTGGAATTCAAGAGGAGATGAGGGAACAGGCAGAGCTTTGGTTGTGGTGAATTGGGGCTTAATGACTCTTGTTTATACACACACACACACACACACACACACAGAGAGAGAGAGAGAGAGAGAGAAAGAGAGAGAGAGAGACGTGCATTCAAGGAGATAAGAAGGCTGGAAACCAGGAAGTTCCAAAAGGGCATAAATTGACTCTCCAACTCAACTTTCTTAAACTGGGGCTCACATACCACTGGGGTCCCCAGAGACTTTCTGGCAGTATGTAGGCATATGGATAGCTTTAAGAGATTCAGTTTCCATATTTTCTGCTTCCATATGCGTGCCTCCCAAAGCTGAACTGCCATCTCTGTGGCCGCTCTGCTTCTCCATATTCCCTTTTCACAGCTGCCCTCCTCCTTCTTTAATAAAGAAAGGAAAATTGCCCACCTATTCTCAATCTTACGAGGGTGCAATTTCCTAAGGAGTAAAAATATCCTCAGCCCCAAACCAAGGTATCATTTGAGTCAGCATCAGTTTAGAGGGAGAATTCCCAGGGCAAAGAAAGAGCATTTCAAAAAAATTTGAAGGCCACGGTGCCATATTTTATTCAGGCAATAAATTTATAGCACAGCTTTGTGCCTTATATATCTATCTGGCCAGCCAGCTGCCTACTTATCCTAAAACCAGAACTCAGAAGGATGAAGATTGGCCAAGTACACATGTTAACACATTCACTTGAATCAATGAAGAAACTCCTTTCTTTACACTGACTAAAAGCTAGTCTAGCTTGGCTGATGGTTTGACAATCAGAAATGACTTTGCAGTTAGGTCATGTAACCTGACCTAATAACTTTTTCATAAATTGAAAGGTTTTAATGAAGATATACTTAAAGCATGTATACGATATACACCAGTGCTTCTCAGACTTAAATGTGCACATGAATCACCTGGGGATCTTACTAAAATGCTTGTTCTGATTTAGTGGGACTGGAGAGGGACCCAAGATTCTGCATTTCTAACAAGCTGCCAGGGGATGCTGATGTTGCTGACTCATGCATCCGACTTTGAGCTGTGAGAACATACAATGTGCTGGAAAATATACTTTTGTGATGAATTCAACTGATGATTAGAAAATTCAGATATCAAATGTAAAATATACAAGGGGTGCTTGATTTTTTCAAAAAAAAGTATTTTTAGGAAGTATTCCAGCAAGAAAAGGTGGTAGACCTCCAATGTGGGTCACAGCTGGCAGTCTGACCCCAAGAAGTTTGAATCCAGCCTCTATTATCTGTGCAAGACAGAACTATACTTCTGCTTTGGAGTTAATCCCAGAAGAATTTACTTCTTTTCCAGCCCTTCACATAGCTTGTGCTTTATGGTGACAGACTCAATGGCCCAAACATTCAGCTGTGGGAATCATGGCTTCAGCCATTGAATGCACACAGCCCAGTCAGCTGGCAGAGTGGGCAACAAACCTACAAACAATCAGCAAGGCACTCAGGTTCTTGATTAAAGAGTAAATGGCTTCATAAACACAATCATAACAACAGCGGCATGAGTTGGTGCGTGTCAATGTGCACATTTGGGTAGAGAGGGCCCAGAGACACATGTTTTGGCAGGTGCTAGGTCTTGGCAAGACTGTAAGCAGAATCACAAAGCAGCCCAAGTCTGTGGTCAGTCCCAACTTCCTATCAGTACCCCTTTGCCATCCAGGTACCCCATAAAGGTGGATTTGGTCTCTTCCACATTCCATTAAGTGTAGCCTCAATTCCCAACACAAACCCACACCACACCTCTTTTAAGGAATTTTATAGCAAAAAGTTAACCTAAACATGTATCCCCAAATCCTCTGGACTAGCAAAATCCTATTCAGGTTTATCTCCATGTCAGAGAGGTGGGAAATATATCAAGTTCTGTCAGCAGGTCAGCCAGGCTGAGCATGCCAAGTGATCTGGCTTTATAGACAGCAGATTAATCTCAAGGCTGGAACTACTTTAAGACCAGAAAGTAGCCTCTTTTCTGATTAAAAGGTAAGTCAATAATTCTGGGTCCTTGGTCCACCACTGTGATAGATCCCTTGCAAAACAGGCACTCTCAGGCAGTCTTCTCTGCAGAGCAACCATGATGGATACTGACTACTGCCTTGAAAGTGCTTTGACACCCCCAGATGGAAGGAACTAATCAATTATGCTTCTCACTTAGAAGCACGCTGCTCATTCATGCTGAAGATAGAAGTCCAGATAAAAGTAGAATTACTGGGAGCCCAAGATCCAGAAAGAAAATGAGAGAGCTGAGCTGGTCACTTTGAATGATGTGCATGTGCCCCAAGCCTTTGAAACACATGACATTTTCCAGCAGCCAAGCACTCATCAAATTGCAGAATGTTGAAGCTACAAGGAAACTCAGCAATTATTTAACGATCCAAATTACTTTTATTATAGTGAAGAGGAAGCTGAGGCCTAGAGAGGTAAAATAACCTGTCATATAGCTGAACAGCAAAAGGAACAGACTCATTACCCTGGTGATCTCCTGCCACACAGCCCACCTCATGAAGCTCTCTCTCAGGCCAAGTTTAACAGACGAGAGAAGAAGGGGCAGTCTGCCTACGCAAAGCAGGTACACACAACAAGATTACAGCAAAGCGGGTTTCCTCCCCTGAAGCTAAACAGCCCCCATAAGTGAGCCTGAGGGGATGTTACGTGTTAGGATAATTTCCTAGGTGTGCTGGCAGATGTTTCACCAGCATGGGTGGTGGGGACCCTTATTTGCCATATTTGCCAATTTCTGTAGTGTAAATACTCTCATCATTGCAGATTTCAAGCTACCAACTTGATGTCACTGAACAGCAGTTGAGGAGAGATATGTGCAATCAGCTCTTGTGAGGTGATAGAAGCTGGATCCTCCACACCACTGGAATTTCTGAGAAGTCTACATCACGGGTTTAGGAATGAAATAACTTTCTGGCCCACAAGAATAAAACACCAGGTTTATGAGGAAAATCCTAGAAGCATACACTCTAGCGTTCACTCACTGAAACTCTGATTCTCTCTGGATCTCCTAGACCTCACAGTTCCTATATCCATGGGATCCAGAGAGAATCAAAGTTTGGAGAAGTTACTTGGTCCATCATGTCTATATCTCTGGGTAGTGTCCTACCAAACTAATCCAAGGCAGGAGCATTGAGAGGTGGAATCCACATTCCCTATCTTAATGCTTTGGGCAACCAAGCATTCCTTTCCCAGCGTAACAGGATCCAGTTTCCAAGGTCATACATGAGCTCAGAGCCCCATCTTTACCAACGTCAAAGGCGGTGCTTGAATTCAGCTTCAGGTAGGCCTCCTCAGTTCATGTAAGCAGGAAGAAAAACATGTAAAACTGAATTCCTCCTCAATTTCTTTCTTTCTTTCTTTCTTTTTTTTTTTGGCTGAGAAGAGTTCCAAGGCTGAGGGCAGCAACTCATCAGGAAAAGTTCTTAGCCTGTTCTTTCTTTTTGCCAAACATTGATTTGCTAATAGAGAAAATAACTGGGGTATAAACAAAAGTGGTTGATGACATCCGAGGGTCTGGAGCAATTCCTCCACATCATTCTGACAGCTAACAAATGGAACTAGCTCTTAGGGAGCATGTTTAAGGAACAGCTGGAATATGTAACGGACATTTTTCTGTGAATTTGACAGGTCAAGCTCCATCATGGTTGAGCTACACTCACCTGACGTGGATCAGAATGAACTCTGCCATTCCTCGGAAGGTTGCCAAGAGGGCTTTGAAGAGAAGGGAATCCAAGGAACTCAGCTTCAGACATGGAGAACAATAAAGACCAGACAAATCAAAAGCAAACCTGATTTAAAGAGAAAGATCTATAAGTGCCAGTTGCTCAGCTTTCTCCCTGGTTTCCTGACCCTATTATGACCGCCACCAACATGAAATAAGTACAGCCCTTTCCAGAGGGTCACTTGGAGGGAAGACCCTGCCATATGTCACCTATTGGTCTTTAGCTTCACCACCACCCCAACACTTGATAAAGTCAACATATGTGAGTTCCTAAAAGATACAGAATATACAAGATACTTTCTGTTATACAAGGATTCACTCCAAGCATCATTAAAATGGCAAACTCACTTAGGACCCCTAAGATAAACTGATTTACCAAAATCCGGTTTATTCTTAGCATATGAGGAGCACATCCATTCTCTAAAGCAAGGAGATTTTCAAGATCAATGAGCAGAGAAACTTTTCAAAAGAATTTTACAGAACTGTTTAAGATAACAAGCAAACTAACAAACTACTGAGTAAACCTAGTACTATTCATTTTATTCTTCCAAACTCAAGGGAGTTATTCCAAACAATAACGTACCTAGAAAAGAACCTGTGAAGATTGCAAGATTGTCTAAAGAAGCCACCAGGGCAAGAGTGGTGGACATGCTTCTCCACACGACTCCGCACCAAGACCACTCATTGTGAACTCCACCCAAATGTATAAACCTTTGGGAAACAAAGGATGAATTGATTAGCTGCAATCTGTAGGCCCAATCAATCCATCTCCACACTGTAGGGACCTGCACAGGATCTCTCCTCAAAGTCTGGTCTTTCATGAGGAGAAATTCACTTCATAAAAGACATGATCAGAAGACATGACAGCCTGGAGGAGAAAACTACTGCTAGGTCAGTGGAAGTTCTCCTGTTTATGAAAGTGAGAAGAGCACAGAGCATTTGTCTCTCAGCTTCTGTCTCCCTTGCAGTCTTCTCACTTATTATAATTCAAAAATCACCTCCATTTCAGGGAATCCTTCTCCTTCGGGGCTTCCAGCTCAAGGTGGTCCGGTTTGACCTCTCCTGACACCACTTCCTCCCTCCACCCCAAAGTAGATTAGGCTCACCTTGGATAACCACCAGAACTTGATGATTAAAACATTCAGAGCAAAAGATCTTCAGAGGTCATGCCAACTGATAAGCCAAGTTAGTAGTAAGGCATAAAATAAGGCGTTACTGTCTTTGTTCTGTGCTGATCCATGCGTCGTCCTGCCTACCGTGCCAGCACTTTGGTCTGTGAAACATGCAGAAAAGGCAAGAGAAACACAACTGCTGACAAGAGGATGAGGAAAGGAAGAGCACTTCCAGCAGGCACTCACTGCCTTGCCTTAATTCTTACCACTTCCACAAGCCTTTTCATCTTCAAAGCACTTGAGGAACACTAGCTAATTAATCCTCCCAACATCCCTGCAAGGTGAGGAAGGATTATCTCCATTTTACAGATGGAGAAATGGAATATTTTGAACACAGGCATAAAACCCAGTGACAGATAGAATTGCCAGAAACTGGGCTGGGATCCTTCCTGGTGTCTTTGATGCCCACTCAAGCCTGCCAAGGTATCTCATCCCCAACCTGAGGACTGCCAAAAGCTCCTAACCAGGATGTAGCCACGCAGACAGAGGGCCAGAGGCAAGACAGACAAGGCTCTCATGCTAACCCTTCCAAGTCTCTAATTAATTCATTATCTCACTGGACTGTCTGGTTAGGGGAGGCCCCTTTTGAAGCTTAGATGGAGGAGGAGGAGATGCCTGCTCAAGTCTTCTTCTAAGCAATTATTTGATATTCCTCTCTCATACCTTCACCCTGGTTGATATTTTAAACCATTGATGAAGACAGCACGTGCAATGATAGAAATCCACATTAAATCCTTCCTGGAACCAAGGCAGGTTCTAAACAAATACATGAAAAGCCATTGGCACAGTGCTTTTATTATTCACGTTTTCTCGTATTTTGAGACAGGACTTTCTCTTAATCAAACCCCAGCTGCAAATGCCAGTTGGAACCCTGATCAAAACCTACTAATTAAATGCAGTGTAGGAATTTCATGTCTGTCCCAGGCCTATTACTCAAGGCATAGTTCCAAACTGTGGTGGTCTTAGAATTTCTTGGATTTTTCAAAAGATCTAAAAATCACGTGGAGATTCAGACTGCTAGTGCATTTTCAGAATTGCCACTTTGAAGTTTGACCCAGTCACCCTGTCAGTAGCTATCATCAAATCTCACCAATTTCTACATTTTTTTCATAATATTACCCACCCCTAGAAATGAAACCTGTGTGCTTCACTCAACCAAGTATATAACAAAGAAAGAACTTGGAGCTCACCTTCCCTACTCTTCCAAAGTGTCTCATAGGTTCTTCTTATCAGAAAGTACCCAAAAAAGTTTGTGAACTAAAATGTAGAAGCAGTGGCAGTAGGTTTATGACAGTGACTCTCAGCTGAGAGTAATTCTGCCTCACCAGGGATATCGGCAATATCTGAAAATATTTTTGGTGTCACAACTGGACAAAAGAGGAATAGATACCACTGGTACCCAGTGAGTGGAGAACAGGGGTGTGACTAAACATCCTACAGTGCACAGACAGCTCCACAGCAAAGAATGATCCAGGCCCAAATGTCAGTAGTGCTGAGGGTGGGAAACCCTGGATTTGAAAAGAACCACTGAGATGAGACACATGCTAAGCATATAGAGGGTTTTCAATAAAAACCTATAGATCGATGGTCTGAATCATTAGCTGCCCTATCACTGGGGCCAACTCCTACTGCCAAAACAAAGTCAGACAGACCCAACTAACAACAATTCAGTTGGCAATTCCACTTTTTTAGAACCTAAGTAGAATCCTGATAGTTTTGTTACCCAAGTCTGTGAATAAAAGCATAAGGTTTATTTACTTTAGAAGTCTCACAGGCATAATATTGATCAAAAGAACCCAACACAAAAGATACATATTATTATTGTATGATTCCATTTATATGAAGTTCAAAAACAAACAAAATAAATCTATGATAACAGAGGTCTGAATAGTATTTTCTGTTGTGAAAGGCGAGGTATGAGTATTGACTGAAAAAGGTGCATGAAGGAACTTTTTGGATCACTGGAAATGTTCTATATTTGTATCTGATTGGTGGTCACATAGATGTGTACACACATCAAAAGTTATCAAGCCATATACTTAAGATTTATTCACATTACTGTATGTCAGTTATACCTCCTTTTTTGAAAAGGAAAACATTAATTCAAAATAAAAAGTAGAGGCCAGGCACAGTGGCTCACACCTGTAATCCTAGCATTTTGGGAGGCCGAGGTGGGCGGATCACCTGAGGTCAGGAGTTCAAGACCAGCCTGGCCAACATGGTGAAACCCCATCTCTACTAAAAATACAAAAATTAGCCAGGTGTGGTGGCACACACCTGTAATCCCAGCTACTTGGGAGGCTGAGGCAGGAGAATTGGCCCAGGAGACTTCCAGAAGTTGCAATTAGTTGTGATAGCACCTCTGTCTCAAAAATAAAATTTACAATAAAATAAAATAAAATAAAATAAACAAAAAGTACAAAAAAGAAAAACAGCAACAGTATAAAAGTTTAAAACCACGGTTTTCAACAGGTAGATTTACGTTAACACAACTCATTCAAATGGTAAATATTCACAGCTTTCATCCAAATTTCATTTCCAACAGTTGTCTTCTTTCTTAATTAAAATGCAAATACAGACTTGATAGCTAGAAAACAAGGCAGGAAAAAATGACTCTCCGCCAGAAAGAACACACCAACTTATTTCTCCTTCAAGCAATGAAATTAAATCCAGGTCTGAGAGACCAGGTCTGTCTCCACAATCCAGGCTGGCGTGTGTGTGTGTGTGCGTGCACACACACATACACACACACACACACACAGAGCTGCCTTTGATGTGGCTGCCTGGGGCAGCTCATAACAGGAATAACACTACCTAAAAACCTAAACAATTGCACTTCATAATTAAGAAACCACTCCTGTCCTCTCCCTCCCAAGAATAAAAAAAAACATTAGTTTCCTGCTACTGAAAAAAAATAGATGGCAAGTACTTTTAAAATCAGTAAATTCTCATCTGTCCCCCAAATGAATTCCTTCATTTTAGTAGTCCCCTCTATGTAACACCTGTCTCTATATTTCTTATTTCCATTTTAAAAGCATACCATTATAAATCATTATAAAAATGTTATAACTGTAAGTAAGAAGTCAGAAGAATGCAGGAAAACAATATTCAACTGCCAAAGGAGAAATTAGTACTTTTTAAAATGACAATTATTAAAGAACGCCAATACACATTTACTGAGATTAGGCCACTGTGAGGTTGAAGATTGCTTTTCTATAAGGAAGTTCAAAATATCTACAAATAATTTTTTATGTGATCTCTCTCTTTGCTTGGATTTTGAGCTTTAAGAGGACAGGAATTACTTTGCCAACTTTATATTTAAAATGCCAAGGTAAGTGCAAAACCATCAAAGGCCTTCAGCATCTGTCTGGTGAATGATAGATGGATGGATGAATGGACAAGTGAATGAGTGGAAGCATGGATGGGTGGTTGAATGGATGGGTGGACTCGTGGATGGGTGAATGAGTGGATGGGTAAATGGGTGCAAGAATGGATGAGTGGATGAATAGATGGGTGGATGGGTACATGGATAGTTCAGTAAGTGGGTGGACGGAAGAATGAATTGATGGGTGGATTCATAGATGAGTGTATGAATAAATGGATGAGTGAATAAATTAATTAATGGATTCTTGGATGAGTGCATGGGTGCATGGGTGGATGGATGAGCAGATAAGGGATAAGAAGACGGAAGTCAGGTTAATGCGTGAATGGATGAATGAACAAAGCACTAGCAAATAAATCATATGCTTTGGCAAATTATTTTTTAGCTTCTCAAGTTTTTTTCATTAAATATCTCATTATAACATTTCTCAGAGTCAAGTTTATAGTCGGTACTCAGTTAATATTTATTACCTGGTTAATACTAATTTTAAAAATTAAAATACAAACTCATTTTAGAAAGGGGAAGGAATCAGCAGATTGCATGCTGAGATAGAATACTATGGCATAGAGAATTAAAATAAATCTACAACCACCAGATTTGCTGAAGAAAGTCACGATCAATACAATGGAAATCGAAAAATCCATGAGGGATATACATAAGGTAAACATGAATTTGCTCCCAATATCTAGAAATATCAGGAAAGACAGAATTACTTATTCCAAAAGTATTTATAAGCAATTCAAAATTATGACTTTCTAGAAAAGAAGCTATCATATGCCTTACATTTTAAAGTGATATCAGGAAACAATTTTAGCTTTTCATGATACATACCTTACAGTTGGTTGGCCGCAGAGCCTTGAGGTGGGCAATTCATGGCCATGACTAGAACTTTCTAGAACTTCTAGGCCATTATTCTTTATACACTAAATCTCACATTCTCACTTTCTAGAACTTCTAGGCCATTATTCTTTATACACTAAATCTCTAAATATTATCTCTTTCTATCATATATATGCACACATGGGCACATATATGATTCTTAAAGCAGCAGACCAAGTTTGAGCAACATTACATAAATTGACACAATTCAGGGCAAATACCACTCAGGCTTCCCACAGCATTAAAGACAATAGTTATTTTTTTCATGTTGTCTACATGTGCATTTTGTCTACATTTTTGTTCTCACTTCAATCCAGAAACAGCAGTCACCCAAAAGCTTTCTTTAAATGTTCCTATTCTGAGAAACATACTAGATGGCAGAAGTTTATGTTCAGGTTCAGAAGGTCCACTTGAAAAAGAAAAATGTTTCAATTGAGAATTTTAGTGCAAACCAAAGATTAACAGCTCAGAATTCAATTTAAAAATGTTCCTGGTGCTGATGGCAGGCCACTGAAGAGTTTAAACAAATGATCTGCCCATAAGCAGTACCATGTCTTTCAGATTTCCAGGCTCTGTACTAAAAAGGGAAAATTCTGTTTATGAAAGTCTATAGCAAAACTTGCTGATTTTACGATGCATTTAATAAAAGGAAAGGATATATGTTAAACTATAAAGACACTAAGATTAAACTGCAACAAGAATATCTACAGCAGAATAATCCCATTCCTTTTTGGTCCTGTCCACAAATACATATACAAGAGAAGGAAGGAGTGGTCTCTGCTCCGAGAGCCTTAGCTGCGAAACTTAACGTTTATCAGTCTCCAGCCGGACATCAATATTCTCCTCTACTTGCTCTTTGCTGTTAGAGCTGTTCTTTCTTTTCCTTCTTCTTTCCTCCTTCTCTTAGTTTTCCTTATTCATTCTTTGACTCTCTCGTGCCCTCAGTTTCTTTTCATTTATCCTCTTTCCTTCACTTCCAAAATAAATGGGCTGAATAAACATCATCACAAAGAGAAGCCTTGCGAAAATGCACTGGGAAGGACCATTGCACCAGGCCTTTGCAAAAAAAAATTATCATAGGCTCTAATGCCACATAGAGATTTGAGGACGCACAAATCCTCAGATAATAGAGATTTATCTTTTCTGCAAAGTTAGCCTGAACCTGGAAGAAGTTGAGGGAATTTCTGGCCTCCTTGGCATTGGATTGAAGGCAGCCAAGAGTGAGGAGAAATAAACTATCCTGTTTTGACAGATTAGAATTGGGACCTCTGGGGACATTCTCCAGGTAGGCCCCGCTGAAGAAACTGTAGTTGTAAAATTTCTCCCAGAAATGTAGGAGGAAATTACCCAGAGGGGCCAGTCCATTTCAGGATGATGAAGAGGTTATCTCTACACTTCTAACCTATTTTTAAACAAGCAATAGTAAAACGTCTCCAACATTCAGAGAATGAACGAATTCTCTGAATGCACCATCTTGCTCTCTCATAACATTAAGGCATTCACACATACACTTGCCATTTAGCTCATTGTTTACCTTCTCTTTTTGCATTAATGCCTTGCTACATGGTTTTGTTGGAAGGAGTCCTTGATAGACAAGGACAGCACCTTCCAAATATTCTGCAGTGAAAATATCAGGCTTTGTGCTTAAGAGGAGATTTGAGCAGTCTCATGATAAATAATAAAAATGAAGCCTATGCTTTTCCAGGACTTTGCAATTTTTGAAGTTCTTTCATGAACATGCTCTTGGGTGGCAAGCATAATCCTGACCTGAGTTGCTTAAAATGAGGCATCTGCAAATGTGGCTGCAAATGGAGGCCATCACTGACAAAACGGAAAATTGCAAAATTAACCAAAGGCACAACATTGACACACAAAATCTGTGGTCTTTTATTTCTTATCCAAATGTGAGTCACTAGACTGTTCACAGAACATTCTGCAGAATATGCAGATATCTTTACCACACTGTAACTTCTATGAACATGTTTTTAATGCCCAATTAGGATTGGTCTGATTAACACAATGCCAATAAGGACAGTAATGCAGGAAAAACTTTTTTCTCAGATAAGCCAATGATTAATCACTGTAAATGACAAAATGGGCCCTGAAGGCCATAAGTTAGTAAAATTATTGCTAAAAATTTGGATTTTATATTGCATTTTGTTTTACTTTTGGCAGGTGGAAGAGTTTCATCACAAGTTTTGTGGCTGACATGATGACATGAAACCAAAGTGGTTCTGATGCAATCGCCCAATCTTAGTGCATTTGCTCCTGCTGCTCTGCCTATCTACCCTAATATGGTTTATATAATTCCAAAAGGTTTCAGGAAAAGAATAATTTTTCAGATAAAATCATTACTGAATGTTCACTATTTAAATGTAGAGAGCTTGTATGTTAATTTTAAAAACCTTTTAAAAAATATGTTCTTATAAATTACATATTGTCTATGGCTGCTTTTCCTTTACAACAGCAGACTTTGGGTAGCTGTGACAAAGACTAAACGTCCCACAAAGCCTAAAATATTTACTATCTGGTCCTTTACAGAAAACAATTTGCTGACCCTGGTATGCAATACTTCAATTTAAAAAAAAATCTTAGTTTTTGTGTCTTTGAAACTTAGACTCTGTGTGTGTGTGTGTGTGTGTGTGTGTGTGTGTGTGTTTTCTGTCTTCTTAAATTCACAGACCCACACATACAGCAGCATTGTGTCATCACATAACAACATTGAAGTGTTTGTCCAAAGGGCGATAAAGAGGGTGAACGTAATTATCTTTCTATTTCTTGAAGAGAACACCCCCTTTTTCAAGGCTCATTGAAAGAAAACTATGACTCTTTGGTAACTAGATAACAATTTACACCAATCGCAGTGACTGCCTTCCAACTCAAACGCACTAGCTAGTTTGTTTCCCCCCCCCCCCTCTCTCTCACACACACACACACACACACACACACACTCCTACATTTTCCTAACAGATTCCAACCACTCATTCAGAAAATATTTACTGAACACTGACTAGATGCCAGGTGCTATGCTGGGCCCTAAGAATCCAAAACAGAATATGATATGGCCCCGACCCTCACCAGGCTTGCAGCAGACTGCAACAGACATGTAACATTTGATTACAGTCCCATGCAGTAAGTACTGTTAAGAGAAATATCTGTAAATATGAAAACATTTTGGCAGCAAAGTGGATGGAGTGAGCAGATGAAGTTAGGGAAGACTTCACAGAGGAAGTTATATTTCACTTGTGCTTGGAAGTCTGAGTAGGAGTTGTTTGCAGTGAAAAAGAGAAGAAAAGGTATTTTAAGCAGCAGGAGCAACAGCACATGCAATGAAGTGAAATAAACATGGTAGGTCTGGAGATCTGCACATCACATGTGCTGGAGTCCAGGGGAAGCGGGGAAGTGTAAAGGGATGAGTTGGGAAAAGTGAGCTGGGTTTTGAACCTTATCTTTTACAGGTGACGGTTATAGGCATTTGTTAAGCAGAGAAATGGCATACTCTGATTTTTGGTTTAAGATGAAAATGTTGGGGGGTAGGGTGGAGAGAGGATGAGGGTAAGAGAGAGACTGAAAGCAACGACTTCCCAGATTTATCAGTGTATGTTCACCCACGCACAAGCCCTCTCTGGCACACTGAGTGAACAGGGCATCCATAAATGGAAGATATCCTGGTGCCTGAGTGAACCGAGGAAAGAGTCCACACAGTCTGTTGGTTGGAAAATACAGCGCAATCATAGCATGTCAATTTTACTTTCTAAGAGGCAAATACCGGTCGCCTTTCTGTTGCAGCTTGTGAGCCTGAAAATCTCCAGTACCCAGAGCAAGCCCATGCAAATGGCAACAAAAGTAGACAGAAATGCTACAGTTTCCAGCTTTTATGCTTGTGGTCAAAAAAGAATGAAGACTCTGTTTCTAAGTCCAGAAACATCGATTATTACAATATCCCAATCGCAGCCCAGACATCTCCAACTTGTGGAATGTTTGTGCCATACTCTCCCTTCAGAAATGCCTCCTCATTACAGAATTCTTGCAAAAGTGAAATAATTCCAGCTACTGTTTTTCCCATAAAAGGGACCACTGTGCTTCTGCTACTTCCCCCCAGCATGTTTCTGTAGGTGGTCATTTCAACAATAAAGGAAGTTCAAGGGTTCAAACAGATTTCCACTGTTACAGCCCAAAAATTTGAGGTTTTTTCAAGGAAGTCCCCCCTGCTGAGCAATTATGCTTGAATTCAAGGCTGGCTCTTTCTTACCAAAGCTGTGGGGAGAGGAGCGCTGAGGGGAAAAGGGGTAAGGAACTGAGGGAGGGAAGGGGAGAAGATAAGAGACTAAAGAAATCAGGGCACTCAGTCAGAAGTAAATGTTTGCAACCGGTCATCTGATACCATGGAGACTCAGGAAGGTGGAGGAAAGAGGAGTCCAGAGGATTGATTCATTCCCCATTCTTATTTTCAGCTAGTTTTTACTCTGATAGATCAATGCACTTAGGAAAAAAAATATCTAGAGGAGCCACATGCGGGCTATATTGTGTCCCAGGGAACAAGTTCAAAAAGGTCCTGGAAGGAGCCAGATAGATAGAGCCAGTGTCCGGGCAGAGAACATTTGCTTGTTCTTGGTGCAGACTTGTCATCTGCTCAGCTATCCCCAGCCAGGTCTCCACCCCTATGTGATATCCCACGACCTCCCAGGGCAGGGCAGGGCAGGCTCAGTACCAAGATGCCAGCCAACCCCCACCCCCATGCAGTGTTGCCAAGGGCAACAGAGAACTGCAGCCTCACCATTTTCTCTTCTTTCTGTCCTCCATTCTTGAACCCTTACTGCTCTGCCTCTAATCTTTCTTTCCTCTGCCTCTGTGGAAGGGTGCAAGGAGGGGGAAGGTCTGTCTGTCTTTCTGTCTGTGTTGCCTATCCTAAAGTAGAATTCATCCAATTCATCATTTTCAGAGTGGATACTTGAAAACATTATAGGCTAGGAAAACTCTTGTTCCCCTTTGCCCTCATGCTAAAACTCTCAGGGTCTCAGCCACCCAGTGGCTCACCTCCCAGGTCCCAGTGCAGGGAGATCTCTCAGGAAAGCATCTCAGGTGCCATTTCTTTGTCACTGCTAATGTCCAAACTGCTAGTAACGTCTTAGAGAAAACAGGCCCAAGCTAAGAAGAGGCATTCTCTAAAACATATTACCTAATTGTTTCACTGGCACAGGGCTGGGGGCGGGGGTGCGGGAAACATGAAATAAAAGCCTGGAAAGTCCACATATTTTTAAAAGCAAATTGCACAAAAAAGTACATGACCGTCAATGATTTAAATGACTGAAATGTCACACTAACATTCATGACCAAACATGCTGATGGAATTTATGAATGCACAACTGTACCTCAAGCCACCGGGATTCATTTCTGGCCTTCCTGCCTCAGGTGATTTTTACACCTTTGCTTACTGCTGCCTTGTACTGGGATTCACTCATTTCACAAAAAAGCAAACTAAGGTTAAGAGAATGTCAGTGGTTTTGCAGAGATGCTGCAACCAATTGCACAGAAAGTAGTAAGGGAAAAAATTCTCATCTCAACACTGTCTGGGCCAGTCCTCCTGGAAATTTGACCTGGCAGATCAAATGTCCAGAAGAAGTAGCGTGGACCATGGGACAGTGTCATTTTGTGTGCCTTTCTGCACCTGCAGTTTAGATGTGGAAAGATCAGTTATTTCTTTGGAAAAAAAAAAAAAAAAAAGGAAAAAAAAGTTAAAGCTGAGAGTTTAGAAGGTAAGACCTGCACCCTGATTCTCTATACGATGGAGCTTCCCAAATACAAGTCAGGACCTGGTTACAAAAGGCCAAAGCTCTTGTCTGATTGCCTTCCTCTTACAAGGAAGTGCCCCAGGATGCTGATTCAAAACATATCCAAAGTAGAAGCGTAAGGTTTTTTTTCTATGCTTACCTGCTTTTTCTTTGGGTGCAACTTTTGAAACTGTCTATCATTTCAACATTTCCAGTGTAAAAGGATTAACAGAGTGATAGCTCCCCCGAGGACAAACAGGTGAGCAGATAGTACAAGCCAGATTTATCATCCCAATAAATCCAGTTTTCAAAACAAACAGTCTTTGCCTTTGGAAAAGCATGATTCTCTCCCATTTCTGGGCAAATGACTATAGTTTTCTTTTTCTGTGAAGAAAGAAAAGTATTTTGAATAGACTCTGAAAAGATTAATCAATCTAACCAAGCTTGTGGTTTCATTTCAATTAATGCCTAGTTTAAAACAGCTAATGACATCAAGAGAGAATGACTCATAACAAAAGCGACTTGCACAGCCCACATTAAAAAGATCCATGTGAATAGCATCATCACCACTAAAGAGTAATAATTAAGCAACCCATATGATCATGATGCAATGAACTTGAGAGGAGAAAAGATAACAATGACAACACTACATAAACTTTAGTTGGATAAGGTAGCCACAAACCCAGAGAGAATCGGAGTATTTATTTAGAAAATGGAACATATTTATTGAGTGTAAAACAAAATTACATGTACAGGAGTTTTTCCAGACTGATCTCAAAAAGGCATATAAACATTCATTCTTGTGTGTATGTGCAAGCACACACAAAGCACTAAATACACAGGTAGTCACATATTCGACTAGGTGCCATATAGAAACAATTTTTCAATTAGGCTATAGTTTAAAAGCTTCATAGTTAAGATCAGAGACTGACAAACTTCAGCCCACAAGCCAAATTGACCCACCACCTGTTTTTGTATAAACTTTTATTGGAACACAGCCATGCTCACTCATTTACGTATTGTCTATGGCTGCTTTCGCACTCGGTGACAAAGTTAAAGAGCTGTGACAGAGACTTCATGATCTGCAACGCTCAAAATATTTACTCTCTGGATCTTTAGAGAAAAAAATTGTGAAGCTTAGATTAAGATAATGGATACCTTCTGACTCACACATAAGTCAGCATGCAAACATTGTTCAAGTTTGAGTCAACAAGCACTAGACTTTTTTTCAGATTATTGGAAAGTGATGTTAAATACCAGGACACACTAAGTATTCAGTTAAAAGGAACTTTGAGACTTAGCATAATTGCTACCTTTGCTTTCTCTCTCTCTCTCTCTCTCTCTCTCTTTCTTCTTAAGACAAGATATCACTCCCATTGACCAGGCTGGAGTGCAGTGACGCGATCACAGCTCACTGCAGCCTTGACTTCCTGGGCTCAGATGATTCTCCCACCCCAGCCTCCTGAGTAGCTGGGACTACAGGCGCATGCCACCACACCCAGCTGATTTTTTCTTATTTTTAGTAGAGACGGAGTTTTGCCATGTTGCCCAGGCTGGTCTTGAACTCCTGGGTTCAAGTGATCTGCCCACCTCAGCCTCCCAAAGTGCTGGGATTACAGGTGTGAGCCACTGCACCCAGCAACGCTTGTCTTCTACCTCAATTTCTTTTTTTTTTTTTGAGACGGAGTCTTGCTCTGCCGCCCAGGCTGGAGTGCAGTGGCCGGATCTCAGCTCACTGCAAGCTCCGCCTCCCGGGTTCACGCCATTCTCCTGCCTCAGCCTCCCGAGTAGCTGGGACTACAGGCGCCCGCCACCTCGCCCGGCTAGTTTTTTGTATTTTTTTTAGTAGAGACGGGGTTTCACCGTGTTAGCCAGGATGGTCTCGATCTCCTGACCTCGTGATCCGCCCCTCTCGGCCTCCCAAAGTGCTGGGATTACAGGCTTGAGCCACCGCGCCCGGCCTTCTACCTCAATTTCTTTGAAAACATTTTTTAGTTATGTTCTTGATATGATGATAAAATACATATATATTATCTTAATATACAACATATATTATAAAGGAATACATTATTTAAGTATATAGATATCATTGAAATGGAGCCACACTAATGTTACTCATCCATATTTCAAGAACTTCATATATGCACAAGGTTTTTCTCACTATTTCATATGAACAGATACACTTAACACCATAATGACATTTACCATCATTCTTTATCACTTCATTCTATGTCACTGCAAACTTCAGGGAGCTATATAAATAATCATGGGTGGCTGAACATTCATCTAAAAATCTCCTGTTACCAAAAGTATGAAATTATACATAATTCTAATACCATTGTGAAATACATCTTTCCTGGATATAACAACCACTTACCCCTTACAAAACAGATTATCTTATTTCAAAAAAAAAAAAATTTACTTGTTCTTATTTCTCGCAGAGAAAAAGCTGTGATTAAAAGTGCACTTGGGGCGAATATAAACATAGGGTAGGGAACCAGGAAAAGGAAAATCTTACAGAATATGGTCATGGGTTATTCTACACTACCTGGATATATTTCAAAGAATATTTCATTTTTTCCTCTATTTCTAAGTTCAATATTTCTAATTTCATTTTTCACACGGAGTCTGTTAATTATCTGTAGGTGATATGAAATTGTCTTCTTTTTTAAAAAAAATCCAAATGTAAGGCCTTTTGCAGTTTGAGGTGAAGGATTGAGCATAATATGCATCACTACTATCATCTTCTGTCAAACCCATGCCCTGAAGGTGACACAGACTATGATGAAGTATAGTACGGTAGCAATGATTGGGTTATACTGTATGTAGATGCAGGCTGTCACATTCATGATTTGGATCAAGGATACATGACCTCATTCCATGGCTAGTCAACCTAGAGCAAATGTAATTTATTGGCGCCAGGAGGCCTCATTATGATCTGGCATTCAACACAGCCCATTCCTCTTACTGAAGTACACATCTTAACTCCCCTTACAAAGGAAAATGATAGCTACGTAAGAAATTCATAATACTAGTCTTCATTTTATTGACAGGATTTCTAAGGTAGCAGAAAGAAAATAAATTTGCCAACCCATTATGGAACATATGTGGCATATTAAAATGATTATGAAAAATGAATAAGAGACGATCATTCACTTGAAACCTCACTGAAAACATTGGGATAACCCTTTTATGATACTTAGCCAAAATCGCCACCTCTTGGGAAAAGATTAACCTGCCATTGCTTAATTTAGGACTCCAAAATATCCTTAATGTCTTGAAAGCCACTTGTAACTATAATTTCTCTTTATAGTTGGACGTATCTCCACCCACACCACACTGCTTTCTAAGTTTCACACAAAGACAGTATGGTGTGCTGGCTCCTTCCAAATGATTCATAACGAGCTCTTTTAAAGAAATTTGGAAGATATAGCCCAAGAAGCAGAAGTTTCCTTTGACTAAATGATAGGATGTTTGCCTTTTTTGATGCAAAGGCAAAATTTTGGAGCAAGGAAGAGGTGTGATATAGCATATAAAATTGGAGGCATATAAGATACTAACATCTGCTCATGGGCTTATGTGAGAGTTTTCCAGGAACGTTCTATTATAAGTACTTCAAACAAAGGCAGCCATTTCAAAACCAATGGAAATGAAGTCCTGCGTTTTGGGAATGCCAGGAAAGGGAAAGGAAAGGTGTCAGGAGGGACACGGGTTTCTTTACTCACTGGTGTTCTAAGTGCAAAAAAAAAAAAAAAAAGCAGAGAGTTGCTGTCAGAAAGGTCAATCTGGTTTCCTTTCCATGCTTTGCTAAAAGCCTGTACCACCTTTATCTGGGCAGATAATGAACTAGTTATTATCCCAACGCAAGGTCCTGACTCTTTCTACACTCCACATCATCAACTCGCCATGCTTAATTCAATCTGTGTTTATGCAACTCAAAGTAATCCCACCAGATTCAGCCAGCCCCTTTCCAGACAGCGATACTGTTGCTAACATGAGGCTGGTATCACTTTCAGGAAGGATGAGGAGAAAGCTTTATCATGACAAGGAGACCACCCTCAGACATAGCCATTTTTTTAGTGTTCTGGCATGCTTGGGGGTTTTCATTTCTCAGTGGATCTGAGATAAGCCACCCGGAGAGCCTTTAATTGTTTCTTTGAGGCTATTGTTATTTATACTGTATGGACACTTGAAAGGCAACTCTCAGGATCTCAGTAAAAAGGGGTTTCATTCTCTGAATCTCACTCTAGGCAGAGAAATACTGGCTAGGCAAGAAATCCTGGATGTTAGAGCTGTTTTGGAAGCAGCATTTTTCTAAAAAAGCATTAAGTACATAACATTTCTCATTTGTGCCACAAGTTTTGCTCAAGTACTACCCTGTTTACCTAGGCCTCATTATTACTCCATTATAGTATTAATCAGTGCTGTTTGCCAAAGGAAACCTTTAGCTTTCCTCCTTCTTAATAAGATTGTTTCACCTACTTATTTGAGTTTGGATGTGGCCATGTGACATGTGACTTGCTTTAGCCAATGAAGGATGAGCAAAAGTGGTATGTGGCACTTCTAGGTGAAAACTTTAGGAGTCAGTATACAATGTACTATATTCTCCTTTGTGACACATGTGTCAAAATGAAGCCTCCATCAGTCTGGATCCAAGAACAATTACAACTAACAGAGCACCCCTGTTGACACCCCTTAGACATGTTGTGGTGTAGGGGAGAAAGGAACATTTGTTATATGAGCCATTGGGATTTGGGAGATGTTTATTGCCATGGCATAACCCAGCTTATCCTGACCTTCCAGTTTCACCTCTTTTTACAACTGCTGCTCTGTCTCCAAAACAAGAGCACCTGTCTGTAATTGACAAGCTTAGGAGAATCCCCATGGAATAGTAATTAAAAAAATAATAATAATAATGGAAGGAAAAGACAAGGGCACAGTAAACCTATGTTCGATTGACCATAGATTTTCATTAAGTACTCCTGCCTGACTCATTTAAGATGCTTCACACACAGTACTATGTTTTTTTAACATGAATAGTCTAGTACCACGTTTAATTTTCATCTTTGTCTTGATCAGGAAACAGAAGATGTTACAGTGGGCAACAAGTACCTTGTGTTACAAACTGATTATTTGTACCCAAAATGCATATGCTGAGGCCCTAACCCCCAGTGGGGCTGTATTTGGAGATGGGGACTCTAAGGAAGTGATTAAGGTTAAACAAGTTCATGAGGGTGGAGCCCTGATGCAATTGAATTAGTATCTTTATCAGAAGAGACACCAGGGAGCCTGCATGCGCGCTCTCTCTCTCTCTCTCCTCTCTCTGTCGGGTTCTCCCTGTCTCTCTGTAACATGTGAGGATACAGCAAGAAGGCAGTTATCTACAAGATAAGAAAAGGGCCCTCACCAGAAACTGAATTGGCAATCACCTTGATCTTGGACTTCTCAGTCTCCAGAACCATGAGGAATTAATTTCTGTTGTTTAAATCACCTAATCTATGGTACTTTCTATGGCAGCCCTAGCAGACAAATACACACTGGGACTAGTTAAATGGACATGAGTTGGTAATTACTTGGAAAAAAATTTCTCTCAGGGCTGAGGCACTAGAATAAAAGAAAAGAGCTTATCCTAAGGTAGAAGGGAGAACGAGTTGGAAGGAGGGATTTGAACAATCCTTGACAGATGGATGTTGTTTTGTGGGAGCTCAACAAATACTTGTTATGTACTGTTATGTACTGCGCACTGGGGATGGGGCTGGGGACACAAAGACAAAGGACACATGGGCCCTGACTCCAAAGAACTCATAATCTAGTGGAAAACACATTGAATAAACACATTGCTTCAATACCACAAACATCTACTGAGCACCCACCATGTGCTATTAAACATCACGCTGGGAGTTGAACCAAGCAATACATTAATATTGATCATCTGATCATTCTTCATAGAAGTGCATATACTGTTCAGGCAGGTGCAGTGGCTCATGCCTGTAATCCCAGCACTTTGGGAGGCTGAGGTGGGAGAGTCGCTTGAGCCCAGGAGTTCAAGTCCAGCCTGGGCAACATGGCAAAACCCCATCTCCACAAAAAATACAAAAATTAGCCAGGCATGGTGGCACATGCCTGTACTCCTAGCTACAAGAGAGGCTGAGGTAGGAGGACTGAGTCCAGGAGGCAGAGGTTGCAGTGAGAGGAGATCGCATCACTGTACTCCAGCCTGGGTGACAGAGTGAGACCCTGTCTCCAACAACAACAACAACAACAAATACATATACTGTTACGTTATGAGCAGAATCAATAAATAATGGGGTGGGTAGGGGTATGGGGCGACAAATGCTCCCTGGCCTCTTCACCACATGACCACATGACAGCACTATTTTCTATTTTCTTCAGAATGTTGCCCCATCTTCTTGGGTCAGTCTCAGTCTGGCTGACTTACCCTGGGAGACCTCAAGAGAGAGTGTGACCAGGACGGAGTCTTATAAACATTCAGTGCTCACTAAAAATGGAACAGTAACAACCAAATATTCAGCTCCACCATGTAAATTGCTTAGTTCAAATAAAAGGTTATGTGGTCACATGTCTTAATATGCAATTCAAAGTAAGTGATCACTACACAGTATCTGAATGAAGCACACCATTCAGCTATCATGAATAGTAACAGAAGCAGATTTGAATTCTTACCTGAACACTGGCAAAATAATCTCCCCCAAAAAAAACATCAACACTCCTCAGAAACAGCTTGATTTTCAGAGCCTTTCCTAAAATCTTATGGATCAAGCCTTACAGTCTCATTCAAGAGACCTAAGGCCCAATCATAAAGACCCATAACTTCACTGTTGGAGAAAAATTGGGTTATAGTCCCTGAAAGAGGTGGTACAGATGCCATCCAAATTGTCTAGGCTTTTTATTACTATTAGGAAAATCAAGCAATTGGAGAAGGGCTTCAAAATATGGTTTATAGGGATGAGAAGGGAGGGTGAAAAAGGAAAACAAAATATAGTATTAAGAAAACAACACTCTGACACCAGAAGAGGAAACACCACAATCTCCCCATAACTCTGGATTTACTACATTAATCTTTTAATACAGAAAGGATTTGCTGAGACAGATACCAACAGAGATATTGTTAGATGTTGGTCACGCTCTGCTTCTGCAAAAACAATGCATGGGAGATGATGCCAGCAGCTGTAGGTTTCTCAGGTATACTTGAGCCTTTGGGAGGGAGGAAGGATGGATGGAAGGTTTGGGAATTGACATGGCCTGGTCCTTCTTCCACAGGGATACTTTCTTTCTGCTGTTAGGATTTTGATGCTAAAAATTTGGTGTTAGGTTCTATGGGGTAAGAAACTCATCCTCACCCTCTTTGCCCCTGGCTGCATCCTCCCACATCACAGTCAACCTTTAGCTTCTCCCTCTTCCTCCACAATGGCAAAATCCAGAAACTGGACTATGATAGACTGGGGAAACCATAGCCTTCGTCTTTAATAAGGTAGGATGGCAAGGTAACGTCAGCTTTCTGTCTGAGTGAGGTTGGGAGACAGTGTTAATGATTCCTGAGAGTGCAATAGTGTGTCCTAGCAAGTTCACACACAGACGTTTATGTTTAAAACGTCCTAGCTCTGTGGTCTTTTGTTTTGTTTTGTTATAATGAAAAAGAGCCCCATGGCACAACCCGGCCTAGACACTGCTGTAACTAGCTGAGACATGGGGCGCTGCAACGTGAGAAACATTTTAGCTGTCTTGGTTTTCTCCACCAACAATCAAAGGGGACACTGGAAGGCATGGATCCACAGCTCACAGAGATGTAAACATAGAGGAGGATTTTGTGGTAGCTTCTTGCAGACCCACTTGTTTAGACAGGAAAATAAATGGCCAGCGGTGAGGGATAAGGTCAGTCATGAGACATATTTTCTAGTCTCCCTGATTGCAAACTAAGAGGACATCTTCCAGAAAATACTTTGCCAATGTGAAAAAGGGGGTTTGGGGTGGAAATGGCAGGAGAGGTAAAGCAGTCACGTGGTCTTGGGAAAGTCATCTGAGCTACTTTGAGCCTCGGTTTTATCATCTGTAAGACTGACATAATAACTCTTGGTTTTCTTACCTCACCATGTTGTTACAAGGATGAAATGAGATAAGGTGTGGGAAAGTGTTTTAGAAAATTCTGAAGAGCCACCCACAGCTAAGGAGTTATTATATCCCAGCTCATCCAGAAGTTGAGCCTTTGGAGGCAAATTTTCAAACTAAATTGTTGGTCCATGCTAGCTCTCACAACGTGGTTCTCTTGCTTCTGCCTACCCACCTGGAGAATAGTTCTCTTCCACCCATAGGGAACTGGGTTGTGGGTGAAGCCTGAGTGAATGTTTCAGTTGAGGAAGCGTGGTCTCGGGGATGCTCTAACTGTGAAATAGAGAGTGGACACATCACGTGTGCTACTACACACCTGTTCCCTCTCAGGCAGAGGAGTGACAGGCAGCTGGGTACACGCACCAGCATGCCGCACACTACTTCCATCAACCTAGGAGGCACGTGTGGAAAAAGCTGACACTGTCACAGTCTACAAAATCCAAGAAGCAGTCCTTACCCCTCTCCTATGTTACCTCCTCCTTTGTCCTCTCCAAGAAAAGAAAATTCAAGATTAATTTTTAAAAATTTCTTTCCCTGTTGGATTTGAAGGAAAGCACCTCACTGGGAGCTGGACTCCTAGGCAGCACTACTCTTCTCTCTCATTATCTGTAACCCTTCCAAGGTGACCAGAGTCCTGAAATCCACTGTGATCAGTCATCACATGTCCCTCCTGACGATTAAACTGAATCACCTAAGAATCAAGATGAAACCTAGAATCCAAAGTTCACTCATTCAACAAATATTCACTCAGCTCCTACCACATTCCAGGCAGGCACTAACTGGTGGTGCACAGAGACCTACTACTTGCTCACCAAGCCTGCTCATGGCTAGATGGCATTTTCCAGCAGCCCCTGCAGGTATATGCAGTCATATGACTGAGTTCCAGCCAACGGAATATGAGTGGGGGTTTATACCCAACTTTCAGGCAGAGCCCATTAGAAAACTTCCTATACAATTCTCCATTCTCTCTTCTTCCATCTGTCTGTCAGATGCAGACTTGGAAAGAGAGGACAGCCCTAGGAGATAAGAGAACTACAAAATGAAAGGGGCCTAATTGCTGAATAACAGTGTAGAAGGTTATCTACTGAACACCCACATTGAATTCCACGTGAGTAAGACATAAAACTTCTGTTGTCTTCAGATACTGAGACTTTTGGGGTTCTTTGTTACAGAAATTAGCCTATTCTGATTATAGAATTAGGAGTACAATGTGGACTAAGTCATGGTCCCTGATCCTATGAAGTTTCCAGTTTAGCGGAGGAGCACAAAAATAAGCAGGTAATTGCAATAGAATGAGATAATTGCCATGGAGAGAGAGAGACACACAGAGTGTTACGGGCAACTAACTCAATGGGGAGGGTTAGTCAGGAAAGCTACCAGGAAAAAGTGGTATCAAAGTTGGGACCAGAGGAAGCTGTATGAGGTGCTAGAGAGCTTGGCATATAAGAAGGAAACAGAAGAATCTTAGAACTGGGGCCATGGCAATGAATCTAGGGAGGCAGAAGGAGAGATGAGGCTGGAGAGAGGCTGGGACCAGGCTCATATGGCCTTGAAAACCAGTTCATTTAGATATTATTATAAGAAGCCATGGAAGAATGTGAACTAGGAATTGTACCTTGCAAGATTTCACTCTGCAGGAGTGTAGAGAATGGTTTAGGGGAGAACAAGACAAGGCAAACATAATCACCATTGAAAACCTCTTCCAGAAACTAACATAGTGCTTCAGACTCTTAGACATTGACACCAACCTGGATCCCACCCTCCTTACTGCACACTTCGGTCATTGTTATTTAGACCTTTGACCACCTTTTCTGAGGGCCCACTCTTAACAGAATCACATCTCTCTGGCCCTGGTGCTCCCTCCCTTTCTAATTTATATCCCTCTTCCTGCCAGCCTGGCCTCACTCCCAGCATCCTTTTCAGCAAGCCCAGAGGGAATTAGGACACAAAGCAAGAGGCTGTACTATTCCGTTTTACACTCCTTGTAAACAATGCTCATCAAATATCCAGCATTATACCAAGAGACAAGTGCCTCTGAAAACAAGGACAAGACAGCAAGGTGATTTTTACTATAGCATTAGCAGTCAGACACAAGCAAACAGTCTGTCAGAAAGACAGGCAGCAGTTGTCTAGAAGGGCAGGCACAACCACTATAGAAATACAACTAAAATAGCTGCACCTGTCCAGGTAGCCCTGGGAAACTTATGAAAAAGGCAAGTGGGGAGGGGGCTTCAATCTGAGGGATCCACCAGGCAATCTGGTTCCTGAGGAGAACTCAGGCGCCTCAGCCACAAAGGAGCAGATGTGGCCAGGAGTGAAGGACACTAAGAGAGAGGGAGCCAGGAAGAAAAAGATCAAGAAGGGCCTGGGGCAGATTTCTATTTAAAGCACAACCTTAAAAGGATACAGAGTCTTATTTTTATTCAACCCTTGTCCAAGTGCAAAGAAATAGCAGTTTATTTCCCACATTCATCTCCTGCTCTCCTTTGAATGACAGTGTGGACAGCATGGCTACATTTCTCATTCTGTGGGTGAGATGCCAAAGTGTTCAAACCTTGAACACAGTAATATCTGGTCTTCATTCCATCACCAGATATTACTGGTGGAGACTGGGCTACATTTACCGGCAGGAATGTGCCCCATAGCAGTACTTTCAACCTATGAATGTTCCACCAAGAATAGTGAGAGAAAACGATCCAGCCCTGCTCTCAGCCACGAAAACATGCCACCTCAAGCTGGGCTTGGAGCCTGCAATCCTTCTCTTTGTCCTTGGTCAGCCCTTGTAGCAGAAGCTGGCTAGCTGTTCAGCAAACCTGTTTATCTTTTCCTCCTGGACACATAAGTAGACTGTATGTGCCAATCTCTCCTGCAGTTAGGTGTGGCCATGTGACCGATTTCTGGCCAAGAGAATGTGAGTGGAAGTAAAGGAAGTTACCTCCAGGCCTGTTCCATAAAACCCTCCCAGATTCAATCCTCCATTCTCTTTCCCCATCCAGCAGATGAGTGGGGAGGCCCAGGACCTAAAGATCCAAAAGACCAAGGACCAAAAAGATAGCAGAGAAAAAACATGGAAAGAACCTGGGTCCCTGAGTCACCATTTGGAGGAGAGCCATTGAGGACTGTCACCTGACCAAGGTCAGACAACTGTATGAGAGAAATAAGCTTTTCTTGTGTTCGGCCACTGAAAGTTGGAGTCTGTTTATTACAGTAGCTAGCCTAATATGACTAATACAGCTCCCTCTCCTATTCTTCTGAATGGGAATTTCAAATGTTCAACATTTTCCTCAAGTCCCCTAATATCCTCTACTCTTGGTAAAGGACATCATCTTATTTTTAACAGCTTTATTGAGATGAAATTCATTCTTTAAAATGTGTAATTTGATGGTTTTTGGTATATTCACAGAGGTGCACAACCATTACCACTATCTAATTTTAGAATATTTTCATCACCCCTAAAAGAAACTCCATACTTATTAGCAGTCACTTCCCATTCCCTTCTTCCCAACCCTAGACAGTCACTAATCTACTCTCTGTCTATAAATGTATCTGTTCTGGATATTTCATATCGTTGAGATCATGCAATATGTGTTCTTTCACTTAGCATGTTTTCAAAGGTCATCCATGTTGTAGCATGTATCAATAATTTTTATTGCCTTTAATCACCTTTTCGTTGACAATGTTTTATTGCATGGATATCCCACATTTTCTTTATCCATTCATCAGTTGATGGACATCTGTGCTATTTCAACATTTTGCCTACTATGAATAGTGCTGCTATGATCATCAATGTACATGTTTTTGTGTGAGAATATGTTTTCAGATCTCTTGTATATATTTTTAGGAGTGAATTTGTTGGGTCATATGGTAACTCTACATTTAACATCTTGAGGAACTGCCAAACTGTTCCCACCAGCAATGTATGATGGTTCCAATTTCTTCACATTCTCACCAACACTTGCTATTGTCCGCCTTTTTTATTTTATCCTTCCCAATGGATATGATAAAGTGGTATCTCATTGTGGTTTTGATTTGCATTGCTTTAGTGACTAGTGATGTTGACCATCTTTTCACGTGCTTATGGCCATTTTTATGTCTTCTTTGGAGTAATATCTATTCAAATCTTTTGCCCATTTAAAAAACTATGTTGTCTTTTTATTGTTGAGCTATATACGTTCTTTATGTATTCTGGATACAAGCCTGTTATGGGTTGAATTGTGCACCTCGAAATGATATGTTAAAGTCCTAATCCCCAGTACTTGTGAATATGACCTCACTTGGTAATAGGCTCTTTGCAGATATAATCAATTTAAGATAAGGACACACTGGATTAGCGTTAGCCTTAGCTCCAATGACTGTTGTCCTTATAAAAAGGCCATGTAAAGACACACTGAGAAGAGAGCACCATGCAAAGATGGAGACAGAATGTAATCATGTGTCTAAAAGCCAAGGAACACCAAGAATTTCTGGCAACCACCAGAAGCCAAGAGACAGGCAAGGAAGGATTCTTTCTTAAAACCTTCAGAGAGAACATGGCCTTGTTAACACCATGATTTTGGACTTCCAGCCTCCTGAACTGAGAAAATTAACTTCTGCTGTCTTATGCCACACCAGTTTGTGTTAAGTAGTCACAGCAGCCCTAGGAAACTAATACAAAGTGCCTTTTCAGGTAAATGGCTTGCAAATACTTTCTCCCATTTTGTGGGTTGACTTTTCACTTTGTTTATGGCATCCTTTGAAGGACAAAGTTGTTTATTTCTATGAAGTCCTATTTATTTTTTCTTTTGTCACTTTTACTGTAAGATTCATATCTAAGAATTAATTGCCCTATCCAAGGTCATAAAGACTTACTTTGCTTATAAGAGTTTTATAGTTTTAACTCTTAAATTTAAAGCTATGACTGCTTTTGAGTTAAATGTTGTGATGATATGAGGAGGGGGCCCAACCTCATTCTTTTGCATGTAGATATTCAGTTGTCCCAGCACCATTTGTTGAAAAGACTATTGTTTCCCCCCATTGAATTGTCTTGGCACCCTTATCAAAAATCAACTGATCATAAATGTAAAAACTTATTTCTGGACTTTTGATTCTGTTCCATTAATCTATATCTGCATCCTTACACCAGCTCCACACTGTCTTGATTACTGCAGCTTTGTAATAAGTTTCAAAACTGGGAAGTGTGAGTTCTCCCACTTTGTCCTTCTTTTTCAAGACTGTTTTCTGGCTATTTTGGGTTCCTTCCCTTTCCACATTAATTTTAGGATCAGTTTGTCAATGTCTGCAAAAAAGTCAGTTGGGATTTTGATATGGATTGCATTGAATCTGTATATTGATTTAGGGAGTATTGCCATCTCGCAAACATTGAGTATTCTGATCTATGAACACAAGATGTCTTTCTATTTATTTAATCTTCTTTATGTTCCTTCAATGAACTTTGATGTTTTTCAGTGTATGAGTCTTGCACTTCTTTTGTTAAACTAATTCCTGAATATCTTATTCTTTTTGATGCTATTGTAAGTAGAATTGTTTTCTTCTCTCTCTCTCTCTCTCTCTCTTTCTCTCTCTCTCTTTTGAGATGGAGTCTTGCTCTGTCACCCAAGCTACAGTACAGTGGCATGATCTTGGTTCACTGCAACCTCTGCCTCCTGGGTTCAAGTGACTCTCCCGCCTCAGTTTCCCAAGTAGCTGGGATTACAGGCACCTGCCACTGCGCCTGGCTAATTTTTGTATTTTTAGTAGAGACAGGGTTTCATCATCTTGGCCAGACTGGTCTCGAACTCCTGACCTCGTGATCCACCCACTTCAGCCTCCCAGAGTGCTGGGATTACAGGTGTGAGGCACCACACCTGGCCTTAGAATTGTTTTCTTAATTTCTTTTTCTGATTGTTCATTGCTAGTGTATAGAGCACAACTGAATTTTGTGTATTGATCTTGTATCCTAAAAGCTTGCTAAACTCATTTATTAGTTCTAATAATTTTTGTGGATTCCTTAGGATTTTCTGTATACAAGATTATGTCATCTGTGAGTAGAGATGCTTTTACTTCTGCTTTTCCAATTGGATGCCTTTATTTTTTTTTCTTCCAATTGCTCTGGCTAGAATCTGCAGTGTAATGTTAAATATAATGGGCAAGAATGGACAGCCTGTCTTGTTTCCAATCTTAGGGGGAAAGCATTCAATCTTTCACTGTTAAGTACGATGTCAGCTGTAAGTTTTTCATAGATGTACTTCATCGGATTGAGGAAATTCCCTTCTACTCCTAGTTTGTTAAGTGTTTTTGTCATGAAAGGATCCGAATTTTGTCAAATGCCATTCCTACATCCATTTGGGTGATCATACAACCACACCTTCTTATTACAAAGAAAATAATGACCACTGAAAAAATTCAATTTCCAACCATCTTCCCCTTCTTATTTCACTGTAACAATCTGTATATCTTTCTTCCTTCCCTGCCAGACTGTGAGTTACCTGAAGTTAGGGGTCCATCTTAGACTTATTTGTATCTTCAATATCTAGAGAGGTGTATGATATGTAAGGGTCACTCAACAATAAATGTTTGTGGAAATGATGAGGATAAATTCATCCCTCAGAGACACCTAACAGAATCAAGAGCTGAAGATTCCTTTCCATAGGAGGAGCTGTTGATGGAAAGACTGTGACTGGGAGTAAAGCAGGAATGCTCTTAGGGTACAGTGTCCCTTACCACAAGCAGTAACTATCACCAGTCTCAAATATATACAATCTGAAAACTCAAGTAGGGGTCGGGCATGGTGGCTCATGCCTGTAATTCCAGCACTTTGGGAGGCTCAGGCGGGTGGATCACTTGAGGTCAGGAGTTCTAGACCAGCCTGGCCAACATAGTGAAACCCTGTGTCTACTAAAAATACAAAAATTAGCCTGCTGTGGTGGTGTGCACCTGTAATTCCAGCTACTGGAGAGGCTGAGGCAGGAGAATCACTTGAACCCGGGAGGCAGAGGTTGCAGTGAGCTGAGATAGCACCACTGTACTCCAGCCTGGGCAACAGGGCAAGACCTTGTCTGAAAACAAAAAAAAAAGAAAAGAAAAGAAAAGAAAAGAAAAGAAAAAAAGAGAAAACTCAAGTATGTAGGAATCCCCATGGTGTATAGAAAGAGCCATGCTTTCAGATCCTTGTAAAAATGGCTTTGGAATTAGATAGTTTCAAACATGTATTTTTCCAATGTCCAAATTAAGAAGAAAAGATATAGCAATAACTTAGTATTCTTGTGGTAGATAGCAAAAAAGGCAACAATTCTCCTCTTCTTGTGTCCAAAAACCTTGAAATTCTCCAGTCAAGAAGTAGAGTCTATTTCTTTACTCCCGAAGTGTGAACTGGTCTCATGATTTGCTTTGACCAGCCCTAAGCCTGGGCCTCAAGAGGCTGTGCATGCTTCCCTTCTCTGTTGAAATTCTGCTAAAGAAGAGAGACTATCAACTCAGTAACCCAATTACTCGGACCAACACCCAGACAACCCTGAGAGGTAAGACCACTTTAGACCAGTCAGTTCTCAGGTGACTTGCCAGTCGACTAGTAACTCATCACAGACCAGAACAAGCCCAGCTAAGACTAGAAGAGCTACCCAGCTGAGTCCAGCCCAAATTGCCAACTCGTAGAATTATGGGCTAAGTAAATGGTGGTTGTTCTAAGTCACTGATTTTTAGGGTTATTTATTACACAGCAAAAGCTAACTGATACAGAGGCAATGTCCACATAAAGTTAGAAGACCAAGTCTTATTCCTGGATTGTTCACATGCTGATTTTACAACTTTGAGCCAATCACTTTATATTTTTGAGTCTCGATCTTTAAACAAGAGAAACAAGGAAAGATGGTGGACTGGTCAAGTGCTTTGCAATTATCATTAAGCAGCCAACCCTTTTCCTCAAATGATAGTTTACAAGCAACCTCAATATATGAAATAGATGAAAAGGAATCTGTTTTGGTTCTGGAGAAAGCTCCAGAGCTTCTGCTCAGCTTTCCTGTCATTCCTGTCTCCTACTCCCACCTTCACTCCCTGGAATGGCACCACAGGGATCTTGAGATAAAGTCTGGAAAACATTATCCCCTTCAGTTTTTCTAAGGCCTCTCTTAGGTTAACATTCCATGATTGTAGGCCTGAAGAGGAGAGGTAGTTTCGCATGAATCAAGACAGGTTGGTCCCTTTTGTATCACTGCCCACTCTTTGTGGCAATTATTTGTTTACTTGCCTATCTGCTTCACCAGACAGTAAACAACTCAACTACACAGACAGCTTCCTCCTTATGGAGTTCCTTCTCCCACCCCAGTGATTACCACATCCCTCAACACACAGCATCTAGCCAAGAAATACCATGTAAATGGATACCTGGAAAAATGGGTGGATGGATGGATAGACAAATGGATGGATGAGTGGATGAGCAAACAACCACGTGGAGGGATTGTTATTGCATAATCAATGAATAAATCAATGAGCACATGAATAACTTTGATATGTTATTCACAATGTTTCAAAGGTAGGATGAATTTAGCCTTCTCCATGAGCAGAAGGCCAGGGCTCCAAATTACAGTTTTAGCAATGCCAAGTTACTCTCAGCATAAAGTCTGAAAGAACAGTAATTAAATTACTACATCTTGAAAAGCAACCCCGGTTATTTCCAATCATTAATTCCTTTCAAAGGCAGGAAGCATCTCTCTCCATACTTTTTCCCTGAAAATGCCAGCCGGCCTCTCCCCAACCACAACCCAGCAAATCACCCTCCTTCATGGGCAGTTAGCTCATGGTGCCCAGAGATTTAATAGAACAAGAAAATAAAACATGATCTTATACCTTCAAACTCAGAAGATCACCAAGCACCCATACATATCACTTTACTCCAGTGATGCTGCATCATTTCTGTGGGATTTATTATTCATCAAGGGTTTTCCCAGAGAAGACCCAAGGAAAGCTCACTTAACATGCCACCCAGTTGGTTGTGTGGCCATGCCGGGAGGGGCTCCTGGAGTTATTCTCCAGATTTCCAGCTCTGTGCTGAAAGCAGGAAGCCCATAGGGAGGTGTACTGGCTCAAGCCAGAGATTCTTCCCATCCTCCTTTAAAGCTTTTGCTTCCTGATCTAAGTTCTTAATGACTACCTTCCATTTAAACTTATCTTTAGCTTTAAAGGAGGCTAACTTCAACAGTACTGTAAGCCAAGATAATCTGGCCAGAAAGAAGTCTGATGAATTTAGTAGCTTTTTTTTAAGGTGGGGAATGAGCATGAAAAAAATGCAATCTGGAACAGAAATAGAAATAAATCCCACAGACATGATGCAACGTTGCTGGGGTAAAGCAATATGTATGGATGCCTGATGATCTTTTGAGTTTGAAGATGTAAAGTCATGTTTTATTTTCTTGTTGTTCTATTATTTAAACTATGTGTCTCAATGGATATATTTTTCCTGCCACAATGTTATTTAAAGTTCTCAGAACATTCTGAATGCCCAATAACTGTAGAGCAGAGTAGGCATCTTACTTTATACAATCAGTATCCTCCTAAAAAGCTGTGGGCATCAATTTGTTTATAAATGGAATTATCGTACCATTTTTCAAATTTTCATTAGTTTTTGGATCATATAGGTAACACAGAGAAGCCACAGTAATCTTGTCTCCTCACAAAACAGAGTTATCTACCACCTGCTAGACATAACTATTGTTAACATTTGAGAGCAGTTTTTCAAACCGTGGTTTGTGGCTCATTAGGAGATCATAAAATCAACTTAATAGGTCATGACTAGCATTTTTAAAAATGAAACAAAAGAAAGGAGAAGAGAAAAGGAATAGAATTAGAATAAAGTAGAATAGGGTAAGAAATGATAGGATAGGATAATACAGTAAAAAAAGAGAAAATAAATAAATAAATATATCAGAACATACCACATAAGAAAATACAAGTATTGTTAATAAACTATTGTTTCAGCTACACGTGTCTACTGGCTCACAAATGTAAAATGTATTTCTCATAGTAGATCATGATCAAAATATGTTTTTAAAATACTGATTTGGTATATACCCTTTCAGAGATTTTTTTCCTGTATTCTTATATCTTCTTAATAAACATGCAATAAAATGCACAGTATTTGGTAACAAGTCATTTTAACTTTGGAATGTATCATAAACATATTTCTGGGCTAATAAATATCCATTTGTATAATCATTTTAATGGTGGTAAAGTATTTCACTGTACCAATGTGTAGTAACGTTGTTTGCTATACCAATGCACAGTAGTGTTGTTTTTTTTAGCCAATTTTCTATTGTTAATCATTTAGGATATTTCCAATATTTCTTACTTATAAGCAGTACTGAAGTGTTTACATACTATTTTCTTTTATTTACTTTTGCGATTATTTTCTTAGATTACATTCTGAAAAAAAATCTTTGGCATACAGCTTTTTGTGTAGCCAACTGCCTACCAGAAAAAGTATACCAATTTATAGTTCCATCAATAGTGTCTAAAATTACCCTTATGCCCACCCCAAACTTGACCATTATCATTTTTTCATCTTGGCCTATCTGAATAAATGAAAAAAAAAATGGCAATCTATTATAATTTGGGTTGATTTGTTCCTGAATTGGTGTCCCCCACAGTTCATTTACACCAGGTTTCAAGCAACCTTGGAGAATACAAAAGGGTGACCACTCAGTTAGAAAAGAAACTTGTGTATCCATAAGGTGAATGTTTTGGCTTTAGGTAGTAAAGGCCTTGATTCATAAAATGACTCCTGCTACAGTGAATGACTTATTTTAGTCAATCAGCATGTTCCTATTAATTTTTGGGGGAAACTAAGCAACTAATTAGAACCAGACATAAAGCCACAGCCTCACCCAAGTACATGTGTTAACTTATAACCCAGTTATATGCCTGCTCTGGCTGCATCAGAAGTACCTCTTGATTCATGGACCATTTTGCTTAGATGTTCCAATTTCAGCCCTTTTGAGTGTTCAAAGTTGCACCTGGACATTGTCTTCATGTCTTTTTTTTCGTTGCCTCTGTTCCTCCATCATAAACTGGGAGGCAGAATGTCATCTCAGTGGCCATAAGGTGGTGGTGATGGGAGGAAGAGTAGTAGGCTGACAGAGAGAAGCAGGGCAGAGCAGAGGAGGTTCCCAAACTGAAGTTGCAAGAACCACATTTGAATCCAAGACCAGACAATTTTGTAACACTGTGGTCTTAAAGCCAGCAGTGGAGCCTTCATTTCCTCATCTACTAAAAGAATATTATAATATTTCCATCACAGAATTTTGAGGGGCTTGTGAAATAACACGACATAGTACTTGCAGAAGGCAGTCACACAAGAAATGTTGGGGTGGTATATGTGAATTTGTTTGGTATCTGCCTCAACACATTTAGAAGAATCCTGTTGATAACACTCAATCATCTAAGACAAAAAATCAGCGATCTTCCAAAAACTGGGGGTGGGGTTGGCCATAGGAAGAAGTTAAGGGATTGAAGAAAGATAAAGTATAGGCCGCGGTTTTAGCTATCACCTACAGAAAAGACAGGCAACCTGGGAGAAGCAGTGGATTGAAGCAAGAGTTACCAGGTCCTCAGAGGCAATCTGGATTTTTAAAGGCCTCTTATTCTGCATGAAGCTCATTTGCATTCCACACCTGGTGAGTGAAGAAAAGCATCCCTTGTCTAACTTCTGACTTCACAGAGGTGCCTCACTAGGCCTCCATCAGTTTTTAAAAGGCAAAAGCAAATTACATAGTCACCTCTATATTTGAAGAAAATCTTGGTTAATGTTCCAAAGTAATTCCCTCATGGAAAAATCAGCTCACCTTTTCTGTAGTTAGGGGGAAAAAAATGAAGCACTTATAGTAAAGTCTAAAACCATGTTCAAATTTATCATAAAAGCCCACTTTCAAAGGCCCAGCTGTGTGTCACTCAGCAGCCAGGTCCCCCGGGGCTTTTCACAACCATTTTTTCAGACTTAACTGTAAAGGCGTCATACACCTCACACCCAAAGTGAACTAAATGTTCAATCAAAACACAAGGCAGCCTTCGGTCTGCTTTGGCCTCAAAGATGTTTCAGATATTCCTGATATGCTTGAAGGGAAAGGCTCAGACTAAAACATTCACCCCTCAATTCTCCAATCATGGTCATTTCAAACCAAACAGTGAGGGACCCTGTGGGGCTGAGGGTGCGGGGCGGCGGGTGTGGAATGTCATACTATTCATTGAGTCCAGTATTTCAAACTCAGCAAGGAAGTCAGGGAAACTGAGCCTATGCCAGGAGTTTCAAAGAAAGTTTTAGAATTTGCTTGAGGCCTTTTAAACCCCCAAATCTACAAAGTTCTGTCTAGCTGGGGTCGCTCCATCTCAGATCAGACATCCAAGGCTCTGACAGCAAAACCACAAGAATAAATCCTCTCTGCTGTGGATAGGAGGTCCTCCCCACTTCTTTGTCTCTTATCCTTCTGAGGAAGTTCTGCCTTGCCTAGATTTTCCATGAAACCTTGATAGTAGGGGCACTTACAGAAGGCAACTCCCGATAACTCCAAGGCTAATCCAACCAAGTGATTAGAGAACTCATCACTCTTCCTCCTCCACTGTTTCCCCAAGGAAAGGATGCAACTTGAAAATCCAAGAGGATTCTCCTTCTCACAGAGGAAGAGCTGAAGCAGTGCCAATAAAGATTCCAATGTCAAACTCCAATTACACAGTTTGCAAGTGATTTGAAACATGGCTTTGTGAAGAGCCAGTGTCTGTGAATCAAAAGGCCCCCAACTATGCTCCAATTTTTTTTTTTAAAGCTGGGGGGATTCCTTTTAAGTAGATCGGGTTTCCGCTATTTTAGGCATCAGAACTTTGTTATTAAACATCAGTGATAATCTTTTACATTACAGAAAAACAGATCAAAGCTTTTGCTTGGTGTAGATCAGAAAGTCAAGGTATAGCAAGGAATAAGAACAGTCATTGTCATAGCCTTGAAATGTCTTATTGAGGAAGAAAGTTTTGTAAAACTTCAAGGAAAGAAGTTTTTAACCCAACAGAAATGTGTAGGTACATTCACCAAAGGACAGGAACTAGAATATTCACAGCAGCATTATTCAAAATAGCCCACAACGGAAATTATCCAGATGCCCATACCATGGTATACTCATACAAAGGAATACTATACAGCAATGAAAGTAAATGAACTACAACTACATGTAACAACATGAATGGATCATGAAATATAATTTTAAACAAAAAATCTAGATATAGAAAAGGCACATACTATATGATTCCAAAACAGGCCAATGTAATCTATGCTGTCAGAGGTCAGGATGATGGCTACCCTTGGGAAGGCAGGATCAGAAGAGAACATTGGCAGGATTTCTAGAGGGCTGAAAATGTTCTGTATCTTGTCCCAGGTACTAGTTTTAAAGCTGTGTTCTGTTTGCAAAAATTCATTGAGGCAGTACACTCATAATTTGTGCACATTTGTTACTTGCGTTATAATTAGGTTTTAAATGTGTAACAAATCAATCTATATCATTTACATATGAAGAGAGAGAAAGGAAGAGAGGCAGAATGAATTCTTTTGGTAGCAACATTTCTCTAAAAACTGGAACTCTGCTAACAAGATTTTATTTCCATTTGCTTACTCAAGGAAAGCTGTCACATGGCTTCTGGTCACACATAGGAATTCTGTATCTCTCAAAAAAGAAAACTCTGCAGTTTAGTACATCCTTTATTCAGAGAAGGAACATCAAATCCTTTGGAGTAACTTTGTCATCTGTGCATTTTCAGGAAAACTTACCCTTTTTGCTCCCAGCACTGTACCTCCGTATTAGTCATGGTTGACTAGCTGCTATAACAAACATCCCCTAAATCTCGCAATAAAAGTTTACTTGTTCCTCACATGAAATCAAATCAAATGTTGGCAGATAGCCTTTCATGTGGTGATCCAGGAACCCAGGCTCTTTCTTTCTGGTGGCCCTACTATCCCTTAGGGCCTCAGAATCATCTGTTGAACCCTCTGCATGCAGCCGGCAGAGTGGGAAAGAAACAAACTACAGAAACAAACTACAGAGGGTTGTTTAGGAGCTTTTATATGGCCTTCCTACAAGTGGAGCAATTACTTCCACATTCCATTGGACAGAACTCTGTCACATGGTTACAACTAACTGCAAGGGAGACTGGGAAATGTAGTCTAGCCATGCACCCAGGAGCAAAAGGGAAGGAGTTGGTGAACATCTAGGCATTCTCTGCCATGCCAGGTCTATAATCTCCCCTCTGCTAGCTGTTCCATGCCTGATGTCTGACTACAAAGAGAAGACATGTCATTATAGGAGAGGATACCATCATTATAGGAAAAGATACAGAGTCTCAGAAAGCAAAGGCATGGGTGCTTGCATTCTACACCACCACTTCCATGCAAACATTCACATCCAGGCCTCCTCCACCCATCAGCAGAAGTACAAACTGCCCAAGAATGAGAGTGTAATGGCAGCCAGATGCTAAATTGTTCTTGCAGTACTTCACAACATGAGTTAGACGAGCCAAGTCAGAAAATGGGCAGCATTCTTCTCTTCCCATTTCACCATGCATCCAGCTGACCAGAACATTTACACTGGTTCAGAACTCACAGGGCTGGGTTTTATCCGTTTTCATACCTATGTCCTTTACCCAAGCCTCTTGATAATAATAATGATAAAACAACAACAAAAGTAGTACCATCAATGGCGTACACATATTAGCCCATAGTATGTATACTGTGTATATGCCATACACTGCTGGCACTGTCCATGAATTAATCACTTAATCTGCATAACTCTATAAAATGATTACCAACAGTATCCCCATTTCACAGATAAGCAAACTGAAGTAAGAATTTGTCCAAGGCCACACAGCTGGTAAGTGGTAGAACTGATAGAATCAAAGACTGAGATATACTCTTTACTAGAAAGTTTATTCAGGTTAGGAACGCAAGCATGTGATCATGACAAAACTCCAGTTCCTCAGGGAGCAAACCTTGAACCTAAGCTTCAAAAATGCAAAGCTTGATCCAACCAGGCTGGCTGGGCCACAGAGAAGCATACAAAGCAACTTGGAAAGGGAGCAAAGCATAAGTTGATAGTTAAAAGGGGGTGTCTGTTTGTTTGTTTGTTTGTTTGTTTTAATTTTCCTTCCCACTTAACAGCCACTAAAACCTTTGAATTGACAAATCAATCAAGAAAACCCAGAAGGGCTTCAATTTTACATTTACAAGCCAATATTCTTAATAGCCTGCTCCACTCATTGTCTTGACTGAAATTTATTTGTAAGTGAACCCCATTTCTCATTATCACCTTCTACCCTATAACCAGCCTGAGATTTGCTGGTGTTAGGATATGGGGCAAAGGGTTAAAATAAAGCCACACAAGAGGCAAGCTTACGCAATATATTTTTCTTCATGCAATTGGATTAGTTTTAATTAGCAAAGGCTAAAAGTTTGCCAGATGAGTACTGGGTGACATCTGATACCTGAGCAGGGTTCCAACATCTCTTTTCTCATACCAAAGGCATTTAACACAAGTGATACTGTTTGAAAATCTTCCAGGGAACCCTTCCCAATGTCTCTTCTTGGTTTTCCCACTTCTCCCCCACATTGCCCCAAACTTTGAAGCCTCTGTCTCTCCTGTTTGTGCAGCAGAAAGCCCTATGACTCCTCACATGGAAAAGGATTTCTGTGGTATTTATTCCTGCTGCACTTCATGATGCACTTCTTGAAGTTAATCTCTACAATAAAACTCTCAATAAACATGTGCCATCTTGTAAATGAATCACTTCGGCGGGGGAGGGAGTGGGCTCTGACACAAAGGAGGTAGCAGAACTCTGACACAAAATTTAAAAGGAAAATAAAGCTTTCCTCGCATTATTAAAATATAAATACCAGCTCAAAGAACAGAGTCCAGATGAAGACTGGAGAGAAACATAAATATTGATGTTATATTCTAATGAACATTAGATCTCACGGGCTGTCATCTGTCCTCACAGCCACCACCTCTTCCTTCCCTTAGATTTCTAGTAGGAAAAATCAAGAGTAACTGAACTCTAGAATAGGGCTTCTTATTTCATGAATCTAAATGCACTTAGATAGGACAGTCATAAATCCAATTCTAAACAATTTTGTCCTCCATCCAGGCTTCAAGCATCATCATAAGCTGAAAACACAGTTTGCGAATCAGTATTTCCTGCTACTTAGAAATGTACCAGAGAGTATTAAGGTCTTTTTTTTTTTTCATGTTTTATTAAAATGTTATTTTAGCTTTATCTTAGAAAAGGCTCCTACTGGCCAGGTGCGGTGGCTTACGCCTGTAATCCCAGCACTTTGAGAGGCCGAGGCAGGCAGATCACTTGAGGTCAGGAGTTCGAAACCAGCCTGGCCAACATGGCAAAACCCTATCTCTACTAAAACTACAAAAATGAGCTGGGCATGGTGGCAGGCACCTGTAATTCCAGCTACTTGGGAGGCTGAGACAGGAGAATTGCTTGAACCCGGTGGGTGGACGTTGCAGTGAGCTGATATTGCACCACTGTACTCCAGCCTGGATGACAGGGCGAGACTCCGTCTCTTAAAATAAATACATACATACATACATACATACATACATAAAAAAGAAAAGAAAAGGCTCCTACTTCTAAGTTATCCCTGGGGCCTCTGCAGCTAGATTTTTATCCTTGTCAAAAACCTGATTCTCTGTAAAATCAAGAACCATGATGTCATAAACAGCCCAACACCATCAGACCAAAAGTGAGGAAACTCCAGTATTTCAATTTGTCTTGTATGTTTTATAAATGGAATCACTAATTCTTAGTCTTGATTGAAAGCCCAGAAGTCCCCCCATGGAATTATCTTCTTCCGTGTCCATATTCACACAACAACCTTGGTAGGAGATAGTGCTAGGCTATCAGAGTTCAAACACTGCTTTCCTACCTGAAAGTAGTATTACCTATCTGGAGTGAGGAGAATGTTCTCTGTCTTAATAGAGGTGTGTGTTATACAGGTGGATACAGCTGTTAAAACTCATCAAGATCTGTACATTTCACTGCATCTAAATTATATCTTGATTTTTTAAAAAGAGTATTAGTTAGGACACTTTTTAAATTTTTCCAAGACAGCAGATTAATCAACAAGACCATAGGAGAAGTGCCTACTTCCTCAATATTCAATGGTTTTGCAAAACGCATTAGACCTGGAGTAAGTCTGGCAGAGTGAGAGGGGAGAGGAGGGCTTTCTTGTTCTTTTCAATGTTATACCCCTCTGTATGAGTTGCATGCCTAGCCCCGAACATGAAACAACAACCATCAACAGCTCTAAGTTGGATCCAACCACTTCTCAATACTTTTAGCAGACCACCACTGTCTCTCACCAGGATTACTGCAAAAGCCTCCTACTTGGTCTCCTTGCTTCTACCCCTCTTGCTTCTCCCGCGGTCTCTTCTTGCCACAATACCCAAAGTGATCCTTTTAAACTCTAAATCAATCATGTTTCTCCTGGGCTTAAAAGCTTTCAATGACTGCCCACTCCACCTGGAGCAAAAGGCAAAGTCCTCTCAGTGGCCTACTAGACCCTAGATGATCTGCCCCATTACCATTTCTCCTTGCTGGCCTCTTATCCTCCTACTCTCCTCCTTGCTAACTCCTCATCTACCACACTGGCCTCCTTGTCATCCCCTGATCACATCAGGCATGCTCTCACCTCAGGGCCTTTGCACTAGCTCTGTTTCTCCCCACTGGAACACTCTCTTCCTCCAGCAATCTATGTAATTTACCCTTACCTCTTTCCAAGCTTTGCTCAAATGCCACTTCCTCAATGAGGCCCACCTGACCACTCCATTTAAAATGGTAACTCCACCCCAACTCTCTGGATCACCTTCACCTTGCTCTAGTTTCTTTTTGCCCACAGCACTTACCACCTCCTAACATGTTTTGTAATTTCATCAAACGTATTGTGTTTATTATTTAGGATTTGTCTCTCTCCTTTGAAGCATAAGGTCTTGGTAACTTTTTTGTTTACTGATGAAACTCAAGGGCCTAGAATAGTGACTGCTGTGTAATAAATGAATGAATCTGGATGATAAGATTATTGGTCAATTTTTTCTCTACTTTTCTGCATAACAAAAAGAAGCCACACACACACACAAAAGAAACTTAATAGACATCTTTGACCATGCAGAGACACACAGCATTGCTTGGTCAGCTGTATACTTTACCCTGACCCAGCACTTCACAGATTCAGGCACAGATTTTCACCTACTTGAAAGAAATTAATGCATACCTCCTACTCTGTGTGATCCAATTATAGCATCAATAAAATAGCCAATAATAGCCAATAATTATCAGAGGCTAACCGTGTGCAAGGCACAGTTCTCAGTGCCTGCACACCTTGACTTTCTTAGTTTTGTCAACAACCTGATGCAATCAATACTGCTTTTATCTCCATTCTGTAACAGATGAAGAAAAAAATTCAATAAATTGTCCAGAGTCGTACAGCTTTGAAGGAGTGGAGCTGGGATTTGAACCCACGTAGTCCAGCTTCAGAGTCTACACTCTTAATCACAAACTCTCTTGCTTCTCAACAATTAGCTAAACTAGACACTTGCCAATGTTACTCAAACTGAGCCTCAGCAAATGCCAAAAGGTCATGAATTTCAACCTTTCCTTAAGGAACAGAGAACAAGGACATCCAGGTACCTGAAAAGAAAGGAAGGGAAAAGCACTCTGACACTCTAGAGCCAGAGAAATGAACCCTAAGACCCACAGAGTCCCCTTGTAGTCCAACGTTACAGTTATTCTGTGACCAACATGCCAAAACAGATTTCCCCTAAATAAACTCCTTACTCATTATATATAAGGAAATTAAAATGGCCCCTCTGATTGCTGGAATTGAGTCCAGTTTGAGCCAGATTAACCTCATTTCCCTTTTGAGTAGGGTAATTACACCGGGAGATCAAAAGAATGCTACAGACATATGGTATCTTGATTTCAGCAAACCACTTAACAGTTGCTCGTGATGATAGATATCATGAGTAAGGTGGAGAAATGTGATTTGAACAGGAAGGTAGGGGAGTGCACCCGTGGCTGCTGCAACAATGAAACCCAAAGAATGTTGATTAATAGATCTCAACTTGGAGAAACATTGCTAGTACTGCCTGCCAGTGGGCTCTGGCCTTGAATCCATCTGAACAATAATTTTATCAAAGATGTGGGTGATAGCATAGAATCTTGTTCATGGTGTATGCAGAGAGCAAAATGCTGTGAGCAGTAGCTGACACATTGAATCAAGATTTTAAACCATCACCACTGACTGGAAATGAAAGAGCAAAGCAAGCAAGATTCAATTTAACAGAGACAATGGGAGACTCTTGTGAAATTTAAGTTCAAAACACCAACTGCACACATGGAATAAGGAAAACCTCATGTTAAAAACTGCCACTATAAAGCAAGGGAGTTTCCTGGGCCAAAAGAGCATTTTTACACCAACAGTGTCATGCAATGGTTAAAACAAGGACCACATTAGGGACATTCTTCTTTTTTTTTTTTTTTTTTTTTCTTTTTTTGAGACAGAGTTTTGCTCTTGTTGCCCAGGTTGGTGTGCAATGGTGCAATCTCGGCTCACTGCAACCTCCGCCTCCTGGGTTCAAGCGATTATTCTGTCTCAGCCTCCTGAGTAGCCGGGATTACAGATGCATGCCACCACGCGCAGCTAATTTTTGTATTTTTTAGTAGATATGGGTTTTCACCATGTTGGTTAGGCTGGTCTTGAACTCCTGACCTCAAGTGATCCACTCGCTTCAGCCTCCCAAAGTGCTGGGATTAGAGGCATGAGCCACCACGCCCGGCCTGGGACATTCTTATAAAGAAAGGAATGAGTCCATTTGTGCCCTGCACCTGTGGCAGAGGACAACCAGAGTGGGAGCAGCCTGGAAACTTGACATTAGGAAGCCTAGTTGAAGGGACTGAAGTTGTTTTACCTGGGATGAAGAAAGCTTAGACAGTGCCATAACAGTAACCTCCAGATCCTTAAAAGATGTTCTAGAAAAGCAGTTATAGGTAGATTCCCTATGACATGAGACACCAGAACAAAGACGAAAAGGCTTGCATTACAAAAAGACAGATTCACTGTCAATGTAGATAAGGACTGTTTGAGAATGGGAGCTATTAAGCAATACAATTGGGGCAGAGGTGGCCATTTCCCACTCCTTGGAGTCTCAGAGGGCATGGAAACCAGATGAGCTGCCATTTGGGACAGCTTTAAAAAAATTCCCACTCTGGGTGAGAAGTTTGATTCTATGGGTACTAAGGTCTTTCCCAACTGTATGATTCCAAGATTCTAGGACTTGTGTTAAATTAACTTTATTTTTGGTTAATTTCACTTTGAAGGATGTAGGCACAGATATCTTTAGATCTAGCAATTACACTTTTAAGAAACCATTCTTAAAAATTCATACATATAAGCAAATATATATATGGAAAATGTTTATATGAGATTTGTTTATAATAACTAAAACCAAGAAAATGCTACCATGTGGGTAAAAGGTGGTTAAATGCTTTGAGCATGTTTGTGCAGGGGAATATTATGCAGTGTTTTAAAAAACTGAGGAGCAACCTCATGATTTGAGATGTCACATGTCTGTCACCAATTAAACTTAGAACACACAAAAAAATGAAAACAAAATAAAAAATAATAATAATAAAGTAAAAAATTTTTTGGGATATAGTCTTACTCTGCCACCCAGGCTGGTATGCAGTGGCATGATCTTGGCTTACTGCAACCTCCACCTCCTTGATTTAAGCAACTGTCCCACCTCAGACTCCTGAGTAGCTGGGACTACGGGCACATGCCATCATGCCTGGCCAATTTTTGTATTTTTTGTAGAGATGGGGTTTCACCATGTTGCCCAGTCTAGTCTTGAACTCTTGGGTTCAAGCAATCCTCCCACCTTGGCCTCCCAGAATTAGGACATTTTTTAGCCCATAAATGCCCAGGTCCTCAGATTACTCATTCAATACAGCCAAACCTCATGTACATTAATGGATTGAGAGACGTCAGAAACAAAAATTGACCATACCTGTTTTAGTCATTCACAAAAATAAAGTAGACAGTTTCCCTGCCTTCTGGGCTTAATCTGGTGGGTGGGCTCTCCAAAACTTTGTTTCAATAGATTTCAACCCCAGAATGAGATCCTTACATTCAGGAACCATTCCTACCTCATTATTTTTGTTCCCACTTGTTATTAAGATAGGATTCATGAAGAATTCTTGATGCAAGAAAAATTTTCAGGAATTTTTGTGATTGTTTGTTCCAGTCTTACTCCTCCTACGATTTTTTAATAGAATGTCCCTCAAAATCTTGTGCCCCACAATTTTTAATAAAGCAAAAAGAAGTTAAGCTGAACTATCAAATAAAATTCCAACTATATTTAAAATTGTCCTTGACTCTAAAATTTCAAAATGTCATACAAAAATCAGTGAATCTTCAAGACTCTGGGACTAACATGGGACAATAGGAGAGATTTTTATATGTCATTGCCTTTTAAAAGTAATGCCCATTAAAAGTAGACTAGAAGTGCTGAGACTGAAGATGTTTCTGAGAGTTTATGTGGACTTTATGCTGTCCTGATGGCACTGTGTAGAAAAGGCCTCCACACACAGGAAGAAAGAAATCTTTATTATTATCATCTTAGTAATATCCATCCAACAGAATCTCAAGGATTTCTTAGGTAAAGTAATTCAGGAGTTTTGATTTAAAAGTCCAATCCAGTATAACAAGAAAAGTCTAGAAAGAAATGTGACACTGCTACTTGTTATGAGGAAATTACAACAATGAATCATTAAACCCTTGAAAGATTGTATTCTTCTCAGCCGTTCTGTGATGGGTTTCAAAGCAGCTTTCAATGAAGCTGTTAGGATCTCATAATGCCTCACAGAAGCTCACTGAACAGGGCCAGGAGGAAAAGAATCTTAACCACAATTACAGAAACATCCAAGAGAACACACTAACCAAACTGCAAAGGTTTTTTATAAGTGGTGGACTGAACAGAAAGGGAAGGAAAAGCAGGACTATCCTTCCAAAACCAGAATGAGCCCATGATCAGTGTTGCCACACCAACCCAAAATGATGAATTCACCCAAGGTATTACCTCCTGGTTCCCTTCAGAGATTAGCAGTTTCTGTGTCTGTTCTGGCTGAAAATTATCCTTCTCAAATAGGTAGTTTGGATCTCCTGGGGCTGTCACTTATGCATTCCAAAGGGCAATAAACAACACTCTCAAAGGCTTGTCAATAGAACATGGAGAAATTGAGGGGGTATGTCTTCATTATCATAGATTTGAGTTCCTTTTGTTACCCTTCTCACTGCTGAAGCACTGAAGCTCTCCCATGCCAAGACAGGGATTCAAACTGTGCATCCGCTAATGGTAGTAACAGCTATTTCCAGACCCACTGATATGGTTTGGCTCTGTATCCCCACCCAAATCTCAAGTCGAATTATAATTCCCAATGTTGGAGGAGGGACATGGTGGGAGGTGACTGGATCATGGGAACAGATCCTGCACTTGCTGTTCTAGTGATAGTGAATGAGTTCTCATGAGAGCTGGTTGTTTAAATGTGTGTAGCACTTCCCCCTTCACTCTTGCTCTCTCTCCTGCCACCATGTGAAGATGTGCTTGGTTTCCCTTTTCCTTCTGCCATCATTGTAAGTTTCCTTAGGCCTCCCTTGCCAGGCCTCCTGTACAGCCTGCAAAACTGTGAGTCAATTAAACCTCTTTCTTTATAAATTACCCAGTCTCAGGTAGTTTTTTTATAGCAGTGAGAGAACAGACTAATACACATACCATAGAGTGTTCTGGCAGGGGCTGGGGGTGTGGCTAATATAATAATCCTGGGCTAAATAGTTTAAGGAAAAAGAGTGAGAAACATCATCTCTACTATACCCCCAGCCCTAGGTCTTTGCCTTCACAGTTTAAAGATTAAATAGATTGTCTTGGTTGCAGTTCCCCCATAAGTAGACCCTATGACTGCAAGTACAGGTTTGAGTGCAAGTAGTTTATGTGGGAGGTGACTCCAGAAACACCCATAGGTGAGTGAAGAAGTGAGATGGAGAAAGGAAGACAGCAAAGATAGGATGTGTCATCAAATAAGTCATCACTATGGGTAACTGGAACTCAGTCCTACTGGAGGATTCTGAGAAATGGTGGAGAAAATGCTACAGAGTTCTCCTATCCAAGGAGTAATGGCACTGGTGCATTCATCCATCAACTTCCTCTCCATATTTGGTTGAGTGCTGCTTCTCAGGCACTAACCTCCTGGCACCTCTGGCCTTCCCTACATGCAAGGCCAAGCATGGTCCATAATCCAGTACAAAACAAAAGTTCCAGGCAGAGTTACAGGAGTTTGCAGTAAGTAGCCTTCAGCATGAGAGATGACAGCCAAAGGAATATAGACAGGGCACCAACAGTGTCTGCTGTACAGAATGAAAAAAGCTAAGATAAAGGTGAGCACAGAGTTCTAGAAAAGTTCATAGGTGGGGGAGGTGACTGAAGTGTCACTGCAGTACAGTGGGGAAATGATGGTCTTTTCAATAAGTGGCAGTAGGCCAATTGTGCATCCATATTTGGGAAAAAAAGTAATCTTGAGCCCTACCTCACACCATTTGCAAATATCAATTCCATATGAAACATGGATCTAAATGACAAAGGCAAAAGAAAACTTTCTGGAACTTTTGAGATATCTTCATGATCTCAAGGTTGGTGAAGAATTTGTTTAAGAACAAACAGAAGATAACACAAAAACACACTAACCATAAAGAAAAGGATTGATAAACTGGACTATACAAAAATAAGAACTTCTGCCCTCAAAATATAACACTAAGAGAGTGAAAAGGCAAACCACAGAGTAAGAGAAGGTATTGGAAATACATACAGCTGACAAATGACTCATATTCAAAATACATAAAAGACATCTGTAAGACAGTAAGAAAAGGTGCAAAGAACCTTATTGAAAAATGAGCAATTACTTGGGCAATGAAATAATTTGTACACCAAACCACTACAACACATGATTTACTTATATATCAAGCCTGCACATGTACCCCTGAACCTAAAATAAAAGTTAAAAAAAGAGAGAGAAAAGAGAAATAAAAATGAGCAAACATCTTGAAGAAGTAATCCACAAGGAAGAATATCTAGGTAGTTAAAAATTATATAAAATGGTGTTCAGTCTCACAAGCCATTAGAGAAATGCAAATCAAAACCAGTATGAGATTTCATTACACATCCACCAAAGTGGCTACAATTTAAACATCAATACCAATATCAGTGAGGATGTAAAGCAACCAGAACTTGCATATACTTCCAGGATTATAAATTGGTACAACCAGTGTAGAAAACTGTTCAGCCAAACAAATCATCCCCTTTGATCTAGCAATTCTTCTTTTAGATACATACCAAATAACTGTGTATACATAAGCTCATCAAGAAGCACATAGAAAAAATTGTTCATGCAATAGCTCCCAAATGGAAACAACCCAAATGTCCATCATCAGGAGAATGGATCAAGAAATTGTGGTATGTACACACAATGGAAATTTATTCAGCAATGAGAATGAACAATCGGCTATATATGCAATAAGATGAAAGAATCTTACATACATAATGTTAAGTTAATAATGCTAGAAAGAAGTATATATGATTTCACTTATATAAACTTCAAGAACAAGAACATCTAATTGATAAGCGTAGAAATTGGGAGAGTTGTTACTTTTAGGAAGGGGGATATTGACTGGAGGTGGCTTGAAGGGAGGGGAGGATGTTTCAGGTGCAGTAACATTTCTTGATCTGGGTGGTGTTTACATGAGCTGTTCACTTTGTGAAAATCAACCAAGCCAAACACTTATGGTCTGTGTACTTTTCTGTGGGAATGTTAAACTTTAATATAAAATTTATTTTAAAACTCAGTAACTAAATAAATCAACAGCAACCAAAATGCCAACAACATTAAAACGTCTAAGGATGAACATACTGGAGTTGAAGCCCACGAAGTGCTTCCAAAGTCTCAGGTTTCAGTGACCGAGAAGTTGGACTCTTCAAATTGATGACCATCAGTCTCAGAAGGCTCTCAACACAGCGATATCATCCCAATACAGTTCCTTAATGCCTTCACGTTCCCTCTCTGAGACAACTTATTAATACCCTCTCTTCTCTCTTCACATTGCCAACACTCTCCGCTAATGATCTCACCCCATACTTCACAGAGAAAATAGATCCCCTTGTAGAAGAACACCCCATCCCACCACCAGCAGTTCACCAGCCCACCTGCCTCCCTGCTCGTATCCTTCGGCTTCCCTCCAGGGGCCATGGATGAAATAGTCTCTCATCTCATCCCCTCTCAGCTTCTCAGTGATACCCATAATTATTCAGTTCTCTCCACCAGGATCATCAATTCACCCTTCTCTTGGAATCCAAACATGCCCAAGATATCAATACCTTTTAAGACATTTTTCCTTGATACTGTATTCCCTTCCAGCCACTGCTCCATTTCTCCACTCCCCTTCAGAGCCAAACTCCTTACAAGAGTTGTCTGTAGGGCTGGGTGCAGTGGCTCACACCTGTAATTCCAGCACTTTGGGAGGCGGGAGGACTGCTTCAGCCCAAGAGTTCGAGACCACCCTGGGCAACATGGCAAAACCCTGTCTCTACGAAAAATACCAAAATTAGCCTAGCATAGTGGTGCACACCTGTAGTCCCAGCTACTTGGGGGGCTGAGATGGGAACCTGGAGAGGTCAAGGCTGCAGTGAGTTATGATCAAGTCACTGCACCCAGTCTGGGCGACAGAGTGAAAAAAAAAAAGCTTTCTGTAGTTGCTATTTCCTCTCCACCTCTCCTGTTGTTTCTCCAACCCTTTTGGTTTGGCCTTCTTCTCCACCCCTCCAATGAAATGGCACCTCTCAAGGCCACTAATTAATTACAGGTAGCCAAACTTAATAGCCTCTTCTCAGTGCTTATCTTCCTCTCAGAAGCACTTGACCAAGTTGACTTCTCCTCAGTTCTGGAAACACCTCCTGGCTTGCACCATACCACACTCTTCTGATTTTCCTTCTAGCTTTTCAGCTGTCCTTTCTCAGCCTTTCTCCTCCCCTGTGAAGTTTTCAAAGTTGGACTGCCCTGGGCTAAGTCCTGGCCTCCATTTCTTTACTATCTCCACTGTGTCTAGCTCCAAGGCTTCACATGCTGTCTCCACTCTTAGGTCTCACATTCACATCTCCAGCCTGGACCTCTCAACTCACACATGTAATTGTGTAAGACACATCAGGTATCTCAAACTTAACATGGCTCAAATATAAAACTATTGATTCCATTCCCTCCACAAGAAAATATCCACTCTCCCTCTAGCCTTCCCCAATTCTACAAACGGTAATACATTCTACAAGTTATTATTTTTTTGTTTTTTGAGACGAAGTCTCGCTCTTGTTGCCCAGACTAGAGTGCAATGGCGCAATCTTGGCTCACTGCAACCTCCACCTCCCGGTCCAAGCATTTCTCCTGCCTCAGCCTCCCAAGTAGCTGGGATTACAGATGCCTGCCACCACACCTGGCTAATTTTTGTATTTTTAGTAGAGATGGGGTTTCACCATGTTAGCCAGGCTGGTCTCGAACTCCTGACCTCAGGTGATCTGCCCACCTTGGTCTTCCAAAGTGCTGGGATTACAGGTGTGAGCCACCACACCCGGCCACATTCTACAAGTTATTTAAGCTTTTCATGCAAAAACAACAAACTAGGAGTCATCCTTAATTAATTTTTTTCTCACACCCTGTACCCAATCAAATTAGTAAGTCCTGGCAATCCTATTTCCAAAATGAATTCAGAATCTAACCACTTCTCACAGTCTCTACAGCTACCTCCCTGGTCCTAGCCACCATCACCAGTCACAGTGTCTAACTGGTTTACTAGCCGCCAGGCTTGCTTCCAGAGTGACTCTTCCAAAGTGTACATCAGATTATGTTGCCCCTGCAAGAAGACCCCTAGCCTGTCTCAGGGCAACAGGAAGCAGCTGTCCAAGGATGAAATAGCAAGCAGATTGCACAGGGGAATGGTGATCAGGTGACAAGGATATACAGGGGGTGTGAAGGCACCCTCAAAGGAAGAGGAAAAAGAGCAAGGTTTACTTTTAGGCTTCCTCTCCCTTTCAAACTCCCCTAGGCCTGAGCAATACTAAAGGGAGATAGATGCATAATGCAGCTGATGCCACTGGTGCCCTATCCACAGCTACTTTGCCCTCCCCAGAGGACCTCTGTCAACATTCCTGTGCACATCATAGGCTTTTTGCATCTCTCTACCTGGCCTTGGGAGCATGCTGGGACTACATGTGGGGCAAGACCCAGAAGCCATGGAGTTCATGCTCCAGGTGCTACCCTCCATCTGTGAGAAGAAGTTGGTGCATAAATACTCCAGCTTCCTTAATCGTTAGTGGAACATGTTCGAGGTGTGTGCTCAGAGGGTCGCCAGCTGGATTGAACCCCAGTTGCCCACAGGGCTAACCCGCTTACATGGTGTACTGGCTTTCCTCTTTCCTCCTTTCCCCATCTCACTTCCCTACGTGCTCTCTGTGCTTCCAGGGAACCCTTCCCCAATAAATTAATTGCATCGAAATCCTTGTCTCAGGCTCTGCATTCTAGGAAACCTAAACCAAGATACATAATAGTGTGCTGTTTCTCCCAAAGGTAATACCTTTTATAACATCAAACAAGAACAATGTCATCCCGAATTTAAACGGACAAAAGAAGAGAGAGATCTGGACATAAAGTGTGGAGATAGCATTTTAGAAAATAAAATTTAAAATAATAGGAGATTTTAAATCTATCCCAGGCAGAAATTAGCCCCGTCTTTATTATTCATGTACAAATATGTGTAGAGTATATATTCACCAACTATATGCACACACTCAAGATCCTCTCTTATCTCTATTAACTATGAGTTTGTACCCCCGACAGTTAAAAGGACTTGAAAGAACTGTGATACATTCCAGGTACATAAATGCCCACTGCTGCATTTAAAGAGAGAAAGAAGTGGGCACGTTCTGCTCTGGCAGTGAGTTTCACTGGCGTGAAATCTAACTTAAGGAGAGGTGTGTCACACACACACATACACACACACAGACACACACACACACACACCCCGGGAAATGTATGCACCACTCAACAGTCTGCAAAACTTCCCTCCAGTTCTTTTGAAGTGAAGTCACCACTCCCCACAACCGCACTCCCAAGATATCCGCGCTGTTGAAAGTGAAGGGCCTGTCCCCGCTGTGTGGTTTGGGGTAAAAAGGAGGCAGGATTAAAGCGCTCAAGTCCCAAAAGTAAAATACGACTTGGCCTACGGCAGTCCTAATTCTTTCCAGAACTCATCCCCGGAATTGCCCTTTTAAACAACCAGTCATTAACCCAACTCCGGGTCTTTTATAGCTGCGAAAAACGATCGAGCACATCATTTATTCATTACGCTTATTATTATTGTTATTGCAGAAAAGCAGTGAATTCCCGGGGCGGGGTTCAAAGGGTTTTTCGGAGGAGGAGGGGGAGAGGGAGAGAACACGCGGGCGGGCAGGGACCGCTAGGAGACTGGGCTGGACTGTGGGGCGGAGGTGCCCGGAAATCCCCAGGGAAGGATGCCTCCAAAGCGCCTCCGCCCCTCGCGCTCCTAGGCCACTGCGCACCGGCGCAGCTGCTGCAGCAACCAAGGAAGCTTCTTACGTAAGTCAGAGCCGCTGACATCACCTTCGCCGCGAGCGTCGCAGCCTGACTAGGCGCCAAAGGACCGTCGCGCCAACCCAGCGCCCCTGTCTACCTCCTGGGTCGTTCCTAAATGATTCTGCCGTCGCCAGATTTGGGCGATCGTGAGCCAAGGGGACTGCCCTCGGAAGGGAGATGACATAGAATGACTATTTATTGGGAGCCCTTGGGTGTCGTAAGAGCGAAGTCAGCGGACAGCAAAGATGCCCAGGGATCTCCCAGACTTCCTTCCTCGTCGTCTCCCTGCAGCCCGCCTGGCAGACTAGTTAAGTGCTAGACTAAGTCCACGTGCTAATAGATTTGGGCGACAGTGCACCGGGGCAGAGGAAGACAGCCTGTGGGATCCTCTGGGGGCAGATGGCACAGAGCCATTTAGTAGGAACCCTGGGCTGTTCAGGGTAGAAAAGATGCCCAGGGGTCTCCTCGATCTCCCTGGGGCCCCTGCCTGACACTCCCACCCTCATCTCTCCCTGACCCTCCCCGCGGCCCCTCCGGGCCACAAGGGTTTTCGGCAGAAGCACTACGGAGTTCACTCTAGGAGGCGAGCAGCGCCACGCTACGTCTCACACGAGGGCAAGGCACAAGTTCGGAGCTAGGGGCAGCACCTGAGGTCACAGCGAGTGACGAAACAGCCGCGGTGCTGCAGCAGTCTCAAAAGAACACTCGCTACTCCTGGAACCCCAACCCCAAACATGCATGGGGTGGGCTATAGGGCTCAGGGCTGGGCTTCTGGAAACCACAGGAGTTGCAACCCTCCTCGCTGCCTCCCCGTGAAGGATGTGAAAGGCGAGCCCCGGAGGTGAAGGACAGACCCTCTCTGCCTCCTGTGCTCCCATGAACGCTCCCTTTCTGCTCCCTCTCAGCCCACGCTGCCTGCGACTTCAGAGGTCGCCCTTTTAACTTTCCACCGTCCACGTCTGCATCACTGAATCGGGGTCCAGCCCAGCCACTCAGCCCCAGGAGGATTGGGGTGGGTCCCAGGGGATGGTAAGGGTGGAAAGGCGAGAGTAGTAAGGTGCAAGCTGTAACCGGCGCGGCGCCGCGGGGCTGGGATTGCCGCTGCTGGGGACCGCGCGAGGGTG
>NW_012105254.1:406185-414420 GCF_000951045.1 Mandrillus leucophaeus
CGCTGCCTGCACAGCCATTGCGGCTCCACGATCCGCTTGGCGAAAGGCATCCCGCGCAGCCAGGCGGCGACTTTCTGGTCTCCTCCGAGCGCCCCTGTGAGCCGGAGACCGGGCGCGCCCACCTGAGCAGAGAGGGGGCAGGAGTCCGGCAAAGGCGCGATCTGGCAGTCCGGATACGCAGGGGGCTCCTCTGCTCACCTGGCCTCCTCTTCCCCGCCCTCTCCCTAGCAAATCAGTCCACCCAGTCCTCCTTTGGGTGCACCGTTCCCTGGGGAGGATGACAAGCGCCCTGCACAGAAATTTAGGGGTGCGCCTGGTGTCTTCTCACTTGCTTCCAACCGGGGTCGACTGGCTCAGCTCCATCGTTTCTGTGCTCGCCGTCGCCACCCCGGCCACTGCCGTCGCCGCCGCCTATATAAATGGGCGTGCGTGTGTCTGTGTGTGTGTGGGTGTGTGGGTGAGTGGGTGGGTGGGTGGGTGTGAGTGTGTGCGCGCGCCTCAGTTTGAAAGTACCCCGGCGCAGGCCTCTCCCCGCGCGCCCTTCGGCCGCTCCGGGGAGCGATTGCGCCCGGGATCTCTCTCCCTGGCTGGGCGGGGAGGAGGTTTCGGAAAGGCGCTCTGAAAACCCGGAGAGAGGAATCTGCCTCCAGCCCGGGCGCAGGAGGCCGCGCGGGGGTGACGGGGCGGACGCAGGGTGGGGGAGGCCGGGGCGAGGGGGGCGCAGCGCCCTGTGCGGCCGCTGGGAGTCACTGGTGGCCTCGCCGTGCTGGGCGCTTTCAGGCGCAAAGACACTTCCTCACATTCAAGGGGTTGGAATTGAGACTGTCAGCTTGGTGGGGGCGGGGAGTCCTCAAGTTGGGAGTAAGGGTGTGGGTAGTAAGTGCACAGGGAAGAGGGTGGGGTATCGGGGATGCGGCAGATTTGGCGTGTTGGAGCAAGTTTTTCGCCGAATTCCAGCTCTGTACAAGACCTTTGGGTTCTTACAGGGAAAACTGGGCTGCTCCTCGGAGATTCCCCGGCTCTATGAACGCAAGGAGACAACTGGGGAGGGCGAAGGGCGTAGGCGCGTCTCCATGTGGCCAGAGCAGCCAGAGTGCTGTTTATACCCCTTCCCAGGTATCACGTGGCCCCCTGCTTTGGGCACGGTCTCTATAGAATATCATGAATGAGACCCAAACCACCAATGAGCAAAATCCCAGAAAACTGCTTACAAAACTCATTGCACGTTGGGTGAGATAAACGGCGTTACCTCCTCATCACCCTACTGTGCTGATCATACACTGGATTTTTAAAGTTCTCCATCAGAGAGATGATGATTTACAGAAGGGAAAGTTTTCCCCTTCAGTTAACTGAAAGGTATAATTTCTTAAAAGGCATGCATTTTGGATTGCAGCAGGCTGCAGGCTGTATGCCGTCAGCCCAAAATGTAAAAAGAGTTTGGGAAATGTTAGTAAAACACGTGCTTTCATGCCTCCAAAAAGTATACTGTAAAAATATTTTTTATTTTAAAGCCACAAGCCTGATCTTGGGAATGCAGCCTCTTTTCGTGTTTCTAAAGAGAACATGGAAAAAATATGTTTTATGGCAACAATAAAGTCCTCCAGACCTGCGGTGGTGTCTCCTCTCCTCCCTGTAAAGGCGGGAGAGGGAGGAGGCTCCAACAGTCAGCACTTTGGACTGGCCCAGACTTTGGTTTTAAAGGCTTCAACAAACCCTTGTTTTAGTCTAAAAAAAAAAAGATCCCAAATTTTTGGCAAGGACATATCCTTCTTCATAAAAGATCCAGGCTGAGGCTTTGGGGGTAAAGGGCCATGATGTCTGCAAAGTACACATAAATGTTTCAGTAACAACAACAAGAAGAATGATGATAATAATAAAGATGTGTATGTATGAAGAGAGAGAAAGAAACAAAATACGGCAAAATGTTCAAAATAGTCTAGGTTAAGGGCATATCGGGGTTCATTGTACATTTCTTGCAACTTTAAATTTGGTTTTGTTTCCAAATAAAAAATGAAAGAAAATAGTATTTTGGAACAAGGTCTTTTAAGGTTTGTTTTTTATCTCACAAATCTGAAAAGCATTGAGCTAGCTGTTTTTAAATTGAGCTTGACTTTTTAATACGTTCAAAATTCTGAACATGAGTTTTGCTGGGTAGGCAAGCCAGACACTTCTCCCTAAACACATGGAAGCATGGAGAACAATGAGGGGTATTAAAGGCATCTGGTTAGCAAGCCTTGTGGCAACAGGCTGCGCTGCCTCTCACTCTCCCTTACCTAGCACTGTCCTATTAATAGCAAGGGTGCCAGTGGAGTGGGCCCAGCTGAGCGTTGACAGGGGCAATGAATAAGTGGTGTGGGACTCTCACTCCTAAAGGGAATTTCAGATTATTGGCAAGTTCCTTCCAGGGCTCCCAAAAGAAGCGATCAGAAAGGAAGGGCAAAGGCTCAGGAGAGAAAAGGTTCAAGGGGGTAATTAAGCTAAAAAACAGGCCAGCTACCTTAGTGTCTGCCCCCAAGTGATCAGCTCAGATTCAAGCCGAGATTTCAAAATGATTCAAAGCACAGTTCAAGGATGCAAAAAGGAGTGTCCTCTTTGTAATCTCCTCGACTCTGACTTGTGTGCTAATAAAGCCCTTTGGTTAAAATTTTAAAAACCTTTAATTTTGGCTTTTGATCTCCTTCATTCTCGCTGTCCCCTCCCCTTCCTTTAGTGGTGGTCCCCAGTGACCTTTCCAAGAGCACATTACGTTTTTGTTTTGGTTTTTGTTTTATCTGGGGGGAAAGACACCCTCCTTCAAAACCACCAAAAACAAAACTAATACAAATGATCATATTAATCGATACGGTTGGTTGATGTTTTCTCAGTCCTCTGTAAGACATGAATAAAGGTATCTTTAGAAAATGTAACGATTGTTATGCATTAGTGACACCATTTAAATAAAAACTGCTAGCTTTGGGAAGGCAGCTTCAAGACAGTCTGCTGGCCCCATCCTACCCTTTTCCCAACTCAAGTCCCTCCCATGGGGATTACACACACACACACACACACACACACACACACACACACACACACCCCTACACACATTTTTGGGTTTTATTCCTGCTTCCTAGAACTGAAATACTGAAATTTTAAAAAGGGTAGCAACACATATAATCCTGATAGGATATGTGAATAGTTTTAAGCTGATGAGTTTTCAGCATACCCGGGAGCTATGTCTTTCTTGTTTAAATCCTGAATTGTAACATTTTACTCCAAGTTTTCCCACAAAAAGTTCTGATGAAGTCAAGGTTGCTTTCTGAAGCCAGATTGTTACACCTGATTGTTACACCAGATTGTTATGTGTGTGTTGATCTCTCCCAATCACACCGCCTCCCCACTATTCATGTACACATATTTACTTACCAGGCACTTGTAGCCAAAATAGAAGGGAAAGGAAGCATTTTTAAATGACCCCATCGCCGAATTCCCAGCAGTCATTCATGCAGCTCAAAGGCCAGCACAATTTGCTCATAAATTCAAATGTTTGGTCAGTATAAACTGTATGCCATTGTAAAATGAACGAAATATCCTGTCTGTGTCACCACGCCCCACAGTTACATTCTTGCCTGCTCCAGCACAGAAGGAAGAAGGGCTTTGCTGAACGAAGATTGGCATTGAGAGCGCCGTGAGGCACCACTGTCCTCAACCTGGCTGTCCTCATGCCTCCACGGAACCCTAGTCAGGCTTCCTATAGAACCTCACAAGCTGCAAAGCAGAGATTCCTAAAACACTCCTCACTAAAAATGTTCTGATTCAAATATCCTACCATTATTTACACTTGAAAATATTTCTTTTGGCTAAGAAATGCCAGGAGATACATGGGGCACGTTAGCATAATCATTGAATTATAGTGACTGAAGTGTCTTTTCCTCCACCTAATTGCACCAGTCCTCATTTAATCGATGTAATCTACTCCTAAAAAGCCCTGCCACTAAGTAAAATCCTGCTAAATAAAAATATTTCCATTAATTTTATTGGAAAAAATTATGAGCATTCCATCCCAACCTAAGTTACTTAAACCATTTCACAGATAGAAAAATATAGCAAGTTTACATCAGTGAAGGGCTACAATTTGAAAGTAAATAAATATAGTTTGTACATGAAATGCAATGTTACAATATCTCGTGAAGGAAGAAGAGCAGATTTGAAACCGGGTGGTGAGGAGTGGAGGAGGAGGGTGAGGTTGTCATTCTTGGGAAATTGCTGGAGAGTCATGTGGTTCACAATGAAGCAGAAAACTTTTTGGAGTTCATGGCTATCCTACACTTAAACTGCACTTACAAATAAAGTTACAGTACAGAACAACACCTTCAGGGAAAAATAAGGGATAAACTTCAGAGAGCCTTAAACCGTATGAAAAGAGCTCATACACATAGCTGACTGAAGGATCACAGAAAGATGTTACTCACTCCTCTCTCCCCTACACCAGGAGGCCACCATCGTCAGGCTTTCCAAGAGGTTTCCCCAAGTTTAATGTTAGTTGCTGAGCTCTGAGAGTCCCCAAATCCCTCTTTCCTTTAGTTTTGCTGGCTCATGGGAGGAAGCTCACAGCCCATGGTTGTATGCTATCTTGAATGAGGAAGCATGCATTCTTCCATATGTGTGGAAGCCTTCATAGCTTACTTTTCTTCCATAAGCCTTCATAGCTTACTTTTTGCAACTCTAAGGTCCAACTTCCAGTTCAGGAACCTTGAATGTGGCTTTGTGTGCAGGTATTCCCACGAAACACTGGGAGAGAAACGTATTTATTAATACTTCAAAATATTAATCCACCATACACATAAATATATTTACACATATATTGATAACAACCATGTGTATAGTTTCGAGGGAGAAAAAAGACTATATACCACCACTGAAGGTTTTCCCTTGTTTCAGCTTGTGCTTTTCTTCCTTAAAAATCTTCATTTAGTCTATCAAGTGTGAAGGACAGGAGTTTCTCTCTGCATTTTATTGATAGCAAAACATGAGCAGAAAAAAATAATGCTATTAAAATGGTTTTCCCAAAATGCCAAAGACTGTGAATACAAAGGCTATTCCAACCAGCCTTTTTATCTTCCTGTGCAGAGAACTGTTGATTACTCATATTGTTTCCTGTGGGAGGAATTCTTACTTCTTTCTAATCTTCAAAAATCCTAGCCTCACATTTTACAATTGAATATAATTTTAAACATGCCAAATCTGGATTTAGTCAGAACTGCAAATACGTAACTCAAAATAACTGACAGAATTAAAGCAGATGGCGATAGCAAACAACAATGGAGTTTCATTCACTTATTCGTTCCTTTGGTGATGTAACAAACATTCACCGGATGCTTCCGTTTACTGAGTGCAAACATCTATTGGGTGCTCAGGCCTCTGTGAGATGCCAGAGATATAAGAGGAAAGAAGACGTAAACATTGCTCTCAAAGGGTGCTGTCTAGTGGGGTAGACAGACACGTAAACAAATAATTGTAGTGCAACGCCAGGCAAGCTATAATAGAGATAAGAATTAAGTGCTATTCAGAATCCCAGAGCGATTAACACTGTCTGGGGGGAACACAGACTGGAGCAGCGATTCTAAAGACAACACAAACTTCCGCGCTGGTTCTCACAGGTTAGAAACCGAAAGACCAGCGCCAAGACAAAGCATCGCTACATGGTTAAAAACAAAACAGAGTGGCTAAAATTAAGACACCCTCCAACCAGCTGCAAGAGAAAATGAACTTTTGACTATAATCACTAAATGGCCTTCCCAACAAGTCTTTTAAAAACCCTGAAAACCAGGGGTAGGAGAAAAAATGTGGAAATTATGTGGGTTTTTTTTCTTTTAAAAAATAGCTGATTTAGAATTTTCACTCTTTGGCAGGGCTCAGTTTATAAAGAGGAAGTGGAAGATTTTTAATATATTTCCTATGAAGAAAAGTCTTCAATTAGGTATGATGAACCACAGTCTCTAGGGCACAGGGTGCTAATAAAGCTAAACAACCATTCTCCAGGGGTTCATAAGCTCCCCCCACTTTTTAACTGTTCAGAATTTCCTCCCCAAGCACGCTTCTGTGATGAAAACACCCAGTGCTGGCCGTGACCCAGAGGAAGTGCTTTTGACTGTGGTGGTCCTATAATAAATCAGCTCTTTTGGAGAGAAACCTGAGGGAGTAAAATCTACAACTCACATTATCAGTCTGGGGTTGAGTCCTTGTGAAGAGCAGAGGCAGCAAACTTCAAACTTTATCAAGATTGTGGTGCTCATTAAGGAAGTGAAATTGAGCCAAATTTGAAGGAAAGCACTGTAGTAATTACAGAGTTATGAAGATTTAAAAGCTATGCGCCTGGGCATGCAGAGCACAACGTGTTTCCTTTGGGTTCAGAGACACCGCAATTACAGGGCTTAAGGGTAGCAAAGCACCGAATTAGAACTCCCCATTAGTTTGATTAATCACTGATGTAAGTGCAGGCACTAGAAATGGCTGTCTTATTTGTGTCTCTTCCTGGCTCCCCTCCCCCTTTCTCTCCTTCTATTTCCTTTACAAAATCAGGGGGCCTGGGAGGAATACAAACCGTATATTAATGATAAGAAATTGGGTACAAGAAAGTAAAAACTTCCCGAAGCTTAATGACTTCTCTACATCAGTGTTGGCTTTGCCAAGAGTTGTATAATATAGCATGTTCTTTCCTCTTCCTAGGCTGTTAAATGTTAATGGTACAACAATGGCATGTTAGTAAATCTAATAAGAAAACTAGAGAATAACGTATTTTATGTGGGTGTATAACAAGTTAACATCACCAGAGGAAGCTCACTTGGATAATAATATATGATATTGCATTAGACAAGCTGTAACAAACAACGATAACAATATCTGGCCAATTAGCAATACTAGGTGAGAGTCTTATTCTTTGGAAGGAACTGTTACACCCTTCTGATGAACTTAGCTAACAAATCTACTTGCAGAAATGGTGTCTTACCCTCTTGGGGCCAGGATATTTGACTTGGTGCCTCCTCATCAATACAACCAAAATTACAGCCAATTTTATGAATGGGGAACACAAAGGCACAAAAATACCAACACACCACTTCAAACCCAGCATGATCAACCACTCAGAGAAAGAACTCCTCTGTAAATGGAAATTCAGAACTCTTGGAGCAAAGGCACTTTAATAGAAAGGCCAACCCTTAAATTGTGCACCCAGATGACCTTAATGGGAAAGGTGATTTTTCACCGGGAGATTTGTAACTAAAAAATGTCACTAAAATGTACTTATGTGGTCCTTTTCATATTTGTGCATGAACTACAGGACTCCTGGGATCAAATCTGAGACAACCAACCAGCCATGCCTCTTAAATTATTTTTTCGGAGGTGTTTTCTTTCTCCACTTCAATTGTAAAGATCCAGGAATAACAGCCCAGTGCACAAAGTAGTCATTTTTATTTCTCATCCTGTCTCGATGGCCTCATAATGGGTTCAATAAGAGTCTGGAAATAATAAAAGCTTCTCCATGGAGAAACCCAAGACTCGCTATAAAGCACGATAGCAGCTAGGAGTCTCCTATAGTAACGACAACACTAGCAGAAACATTGCAAGAGTCTGAATTTCCTACTGTAAAGAAAAAGAATTTAAAAGATGACCATCCTACACACTCACTAGTGTACAGATGGAATACCAGGCCACTAGGATGAAAATAAACAGTGGTACAAGAATTTTGTTGGAAAAAAAAGGCTGTAGGCAAGTGCCTTAGTTACAGCTTCATTTTGATCTGTTTTGAAACATGTTTAAAGTATTTCCTGCCTACTGACTTTGGGGACAACTTCACCTCTGGTTGCTAAGAAAGTCATAATAAAAGGATAGAAAAGCAGAAAAAGAGGAAAGAAGGGATTTTGAGTTTTTAAAATTATTTTCCATTTTTATTTGAATGTTGCCTTCTTTGCTATTGGGTATTTGTGTTCACACACCCATAGGCTTAGTGTAGTTTTGCTACAGTGGCAGACACCCATTATCCCCTTCTTCCTTCCTAATACCATCCCAATTTTGTCCTGTGTGGCAATGTCACCAGCCAGTCTGCTCCTAGTCCCAGACTCCCTTGCATTCAGGATTGGGCAGATGACACAGTTCTGGACAAGGACATCCACATGGAAATCTGCTAGAGATTTCTGGAAATGTTTCTGTTTTCCTGATACAGGGGCTGCTGCTTCCTGCTCCTTCCCTTTTCATCTCCCC
>NW_012105254.1:414470-416732 GCF_000951045.1 Mandrillus leucophaeus
CCCCTCCCCCCCCTGCCCACACACACACATCAGAATGGAATCCAGACTGAGATGGAAGGACCATCCTGTGACTGTGTCATACATGAGGATAAAAGTCACATGCAAAGGATGGTAAAGCCAAAGGAAAGAAGGCTCCTGGATTATAAATAATAAAGCCAAGTGTCCTCCCATACCTGGATTTGTCCCACTCCAGATTTCTTGTATTTGTGAGAAAAAATGTCCCTATTTGGGTCAGCCACTGTACAAGCAGTCAGATGTGGTTCTGACTCGCAGGAGTACCAATTCCCTACAAAGCAATTCTACAAAATTCAGGAGATGAGAGTTCTGGATCTGTCTCACTCATTCACTCCATAGATGTTATTCAACAAATACCTACTATGTGTCTGTGACTATTCTAGGAACCAAGGAATCATCTGCAAACTAATGAGAACAAGACCTGCCCTTATGGAGCTTAACTTCCAATTAGGGAGAGACAATTAGCGAGAGACAGGCACACAATATTAAACATTCATTTGTTCCACAACAAACAGTTTATGTATTCAGGAGCTGCTTCTACTGGGTTTATATACTTAAAATAATAAAGGAAATTATGTCTGTAGCAGATGATGGTTGATTCCCCTTCCAGATTCCCTTCACCCAGCCAGCACACCCAGCCCCCATGGCTGTGGATGTTAACTGCTCACAGGTGCACCCTGCTCTGGAGGATTTCCTGTATATCACAGGGTCCCACCTGGAAGATTATATCCCCCAAGAAGGGAAGCCCATGGCCAACGACTCAATGGTAGCGTGCAAAACAAACCCTCACAAAAACTCACATTCCAACACTCTCTATGGCATCAGGCTGAGGCTGGCCTTCTCCTGAATCCACATCTTTGCTTAGATCCTTACCCTGCCACCTCTGCTTCCTTCACACTTCACAGGTTTCTCCTGGGAGCATTCTCTTACTAAATTATCTGCACTGAAAATTCCCCACCTCAGGTTCTGCTCCTGGGATCCTGATCTAAGGCAGTGTCTGTTGCCATTTTTCTTTAATTAATAAGGAATAGAATTTGTTGCATTTCTCCTTTGGAACAAACCACCAGAAAACGTTCCCATTTTAATTAAGGTTAGTAGAAATTAGAGGGGCTTGCTTATAACTCACACAATATATCATCATCCAACTAGACATAGCTAGCTACCATGTTGGTTCTGACCAGTGTAACATACTAATAATTTTAACTGCTAATCATAATTTGACCCTCAATTGGCCAGTACATAAGATGCATAAGAGTTCTTAATATTGAGGCACAAGTTAATGTGAAGCATAAAAATTGGAATAATTATGATAATCTCCTCTAGATCAGTATTCAACTGATCAAAATCTTATGTACTCATCAGGATGTTTCTGGTACCTCAATAATTAATGTTAAATTTAGAAAGTATACTGATAATTTTACCATTTTGCATTTGCATTAAATAAAAACTTCACACTGTGATTTATTATGCTCATAGAAAATAGCATTAAAACTTTTATCCTGGAGGGCGGAGCAAGATGGCCAAATATGAACAGCTCCAGTCTCCAGCTCCCAGCGCGAGCGACACAGAAGACGGGTGATTTCTGCATTTTCACTGAGGTACTGGGTTCATCTCACTGGGGAGTGCCGGACAATCGGTGCTGGTCAGCAGCTGCAGCCCAAACAGTGAGAGCCGAAGCAGGGCGAGGCATCGCCTCACCTGGGAAGCACAAGGGGGAAGGGAATTCCCTTTCCTAGCCGGGGGGAACTGAGACACACAACACCTGGAAAATCGAGTAACTCCCACCCCAATACTGCACTTTACCAAAGGTCTTAGAAAATGGCACACCAGGAGATTATATCCCGCACCTGGCTGGGAGGGTCCCACACCCACAGAGCCTCCCTCATTGCTAGCACAGCAGTCTGTGATTTAACTGCAAGGCAGCAGCGAGGCTGGGGGAGGGGCGCCCACCATTGCTGAGGCTTAAGTAGGTAAACAAAGCCGCTGGGAAGCTCGAACTGGGTGGAGCCCACAGCAGCTCAAGGAGGCCTGCCCGTCTCTGTAGACTCCACCTTTGGGGTCAGGGCACAGCTAAACAAAAAGCAGCAGAAACCACTGCAGATGCAAATGACCCTGTCTGACAGCTTTGAAGAGAGCAGTGGATCTCCCAACACGGAGGTTGAGATCTGAGAACGGACAGACTGCCTGCTCAAGTGGGTCCCTGACCCCTGAGTAGCCTAACTGGGAGACATGCCCCACTAGGGGCAG
>NW_012105254.1:418405-445773 GCF_000951045.1 Mandrillus leucophaeus
GGGGGAGGGATTGCATTGGGAGTTATACCTGATGTAAATGATGAGTTGATGGGTGCTGACGAGTTGATGGGTGCAGCACACCAACATGGCCCAAGTATACATATGTAACAAACCTGCACGTTGTGCGCATGTACCCTAGAACTTAAAGTATAATAATAACTAAAAAAAAAACTTTTATCCTACATTATCATTTTTAAAACCTTCATATATGTCATATATAAAAAGTACAATATAAATTATTAGCATCATGTCATGAAAATAGTTTTTGTCTATTTTGATATCTGAACATAGATTTAAATTTCTTCTGAATTTTGATGTACAGTCAGTCCCAGAACCACATACAAAATAATATGTTGATTTAACTTGTTGACAGTCTAGTTTTTATTAGATAAGCAATTTAAGGCCAAAAAATAATGTCATTTTTTAAATAGGAAAATATTAAAATTTGTCTTTATAGATTATGAATAGTAGTAAAAAATTACATTGAGTGTGTTTCCTAGTAAGTTTTAATTACTTGTTTAATCACTATTAACCTAAAATTAAACAATATTTGATTAAAACTGGGTTTTTAAATTATTTACCCTACAAAAAGAAGAAAATGATCTTTTAATGTTTTAAGGAACTGGAAAGATGGCATTACTTTCAAAGGGATTCAAGCGTCCATAAAATGGAAATGCTGAGATAGCTGTGGGAGGAATGATCTGAGTAAGTATGATTGTTCTGCCATGAGCTCAATTTGCAGCTGTAGCATGCTTTGGGAACTTAATCTTTTATCATATTAGTAGATAATTAGATAATAGTTCTTAAGTATTCAAAAGTAGAACATTGCCCCACTCTTCCCTACTGTTTCATTGCACAGCCCTAAGGTGACCACTTTTGGCCAAAGACTACCTTGTTAGTGTCCCATAGCCTATGAAACCTTCCTCTGCCCTAGGACCTGTCTTCTTATACTGTGATTTTTTCTAAACAAGAAGAATTTGGCTTAACCCAGGGGAAAAAATGTGATAAGATAAGAAATAAACCAATGATACTAATCTCTTAACTGTAGAAACCCTGAATTGAGTTTATGGACTCTCTAGTCCTAGAGATCTTTTACAATGACCTGTCTCCAAACTCAACATCTTGGTGTTTAAACATTCAAATACCTAGAGGGAAGGAACGGAACTAAATGACCCTTCTGATTTCAAGGTTGCATGTTTCCAACCACTGATGTTTTCAACATTAATCCATGCTGAATTCTTGCATGCTGGTTTATTGTTTTTAATGTTAAAACACATGAAATGTACACTGCAGATTATGTCCACACCAGAGGAATAAAGCAATGTATAAAATGAAGGTAACATGAGAGAACTGTTAGACTTGGGAGGTAAGAAAAGCTACTGAAATTGAGTTTCCATCTGGGCCAATTCCATCAGTTTTACAATAACTATGGCTTGGTTTTTCCACCCAAAACAGGATTCCGTCTTAGTAAAGTCCTGGAATCGGTATAACCTTTCTTCCTCCTTAGTCTTGTTTTCCTATGTATGCCACTTGAGTGGCTAAAACATAGAATAAATTGACAGGCTAGTCCATGCATCTTCATAGCTCTGCAAAATCCCTCTGGGCAATTCTTCATAAACAGAAGTATTGGCCACGTAAACATAGTATTTTAATTAAACATTGTATTGAGTCATAATACCTAACTTAAGTACTTTATATATTAATGTCAGTATCTATTTATTATATATGTTACAAATAGACAAAATCTAATTCTGTGCTATTGGACAGCGGTTTACTTTGCTGTTCCCTCATATTTTAAGAAACCCTGTAATGTATTTAAGAAACTGTCATTGTAAGGAGTTCTAATTGCATGACATTGGCCCTCTGTGGTTAGGGTAACATCCCAAGGGTGGAGCAGGGGCTCAAAATTGGGAACTCTGAGAACCGCATTCTCTCCCAGTGATTTCAATGACTTAAAGCAATCCTTGGGCAAGTCATCCATCCTTTCTTTTCTCACTTCTCTTTCAAGTCATAATTCCCAGCTTCACATATGGCAGTTCTGAAAACAAGCCTCAAGCAAAGGGCTTGGTGATTCTGGGATAATATGAACCACCAAGTACTACTGCTATCCAACATGATGTTTTTCCTGGGAGAAAACAACTCCTCCAACCTATTACCCATCATTGCCTAAAAGGGTTTCCTTGGTAAACACAGCTGGAGGTTTGCCCATTTTAAATGACGCAAACAAAAAATCCACCTCAAATCTCTGAAGTTACTCTTCTGTGGTCTAAGAGGATTATTAGGCAATAGCTTCCCAGTAACCAGTCTCGAATACATTCTTATTACCTATTTTCTTCTAGTGCCTACACCCACCTTACAAAACAATTTCTCTGCCCTCAGGGTTCACTTTTGGAGATTAACACATGTTGGTTCTTACCAGGGTATGGCCCCAACCCAACATGATGATGTGCTCTCTTTCTCCCACAAGCTACCACTATTCGAGGGCATGGGAATTCAATGTTCAATTCACGCAGTGAGGTTTCTAATTTTTCTCAAACTTTTTCTATTAGATGCAGTATGAGGAGTGTGGGGTTACCTTGGCCCTACTTCATGATTTAATACGGTTCTCAACCTTGGCTGAACATCAGAACCACCTGGCAAGCTTTAAGAAATATTTACACCTAGACCCCACCAAGAGGTTCTACTTTAACTGGTCTAGAGTATAGCCTGGGCATCAGGATTTTTTTTAACTCCCCACGTGTTTCTAACGTACAGCCAAGAATATGAATCAACTGGAGTAAGAAGACTTGATTTACATGCTGCCACTAATTAGCTACATGGCCTTGAGCAAAAGAAATACTCATTTATCCAACAGGTATTCCTCGACAGCTTCCTGTATACAAGACAGTGCTAGGGGCTTTATCTCCCAGCCTCTCAGATAAGTGAATTGGACTCAACAATTTATTCATTCATCCAGCAAGTAAGTATTGAGCACCTATTACCTACCAGGCACGTGCCAGGCACAAGGGATACAGAAGTGAACTAGATGGACAAAACTCCTGCCCTCATGGGCTTACAATTTATTTGGGGGAGGCATGACCACATACAAGTAGTGAAAAAGTGAACAGCAATGGCAGATAAAGAATGGGAAGGATGACGGGATGAACAGACCGGCAGCCACCATGCCAGCAGTGGTGGGAGTGGTGGAAGTGGGAGGAATGGAAAGAGGCAGATAGGTTCCAGAAACAGTCAAGGACTTAACATCACCAGAACATGGTAATGTATGTGACATAAGGGCTAGAGCATGAAAGGAGAAAAGGCCAATTCCTAGGTACCCAGATTGATGGGCCATTCACTAGGGTAAAGAATGTGGGAAAAGAATCTCAGCCACCCCAGGAAGTTGTGAGGGTGTAGAGCTCAAGATATATGGAACCGGAGGAATGAAACCAAACCCACTCTATCGGGCAGAGGAGGGACCTTAACTAAGAAATGCAATATCTCATATAGGTGGCCATCTCTCCACCTGGACTGAGTCTTTGCATAGAGAAAGGGGTGGCCATTAAAGAGTCCATTCTCAAAGAGCCAAGGCTGAGCAACTTGAAAGGGAAAAATGAATAGACAAACCAACTGTGATCATATAATGATGTGAGGTACCAAGTTCACCATAGAAGAGCGGCCTTGCAAAGTGTGGAAGCACTTAGGGAAAGAATTCTTTCTCCATCTGGGTATAGACTATGTTGTCCCTGAGAATCAATATTTGTCCTTGGGTGATCTCTACAGGTGTGTGTGTGTGTGTGTGTGCATGTGTGTGTGTGTGAGAGAGAGAGAGACAGAGAGAGTGCGCTGCCCACAGCTACTGTCAGACAAGCTGAAGAGTAAAGACATGCATCTGTCCCTCACCTTAGCGTGCAGGTCTTGAGAGAGAGAGAACAGATATATACCACCCAGGGGACAGGGCAGAGGTCCTCCCGTTGACTAACTCACACTGGGGGAGGGGTCCTTCTGGGGGAAGAGGGATGCATCCTGGGGGTGAGAATGGTCCTAGTGGATGAACATTTCCAAAAGGGGAGAGGCAGAGGTGGAAGAAGGAAGGACTTCCACAGAGAGAGCTGACTTGAGGTGGAGGCGAAGAGCCAGGGCCAGGGCATGAACTGGAGTGTGCTTCTAAGAGTTCCCCTGTGACAGCTAAACACCTCAAAGGGTCCTGCGATTTTTCATCCTTCCCTTCACAGGTGGTTTTCCCTTTGATGTTACTCAAACCTTCCTCACAGACTGACAGACCCGCATCACAGTCTGGTTGTGTCGGAAAGGAAAGTGAGAGCTGGGACCCAGCAATCATCACTACACCCCACTCCACCCCCACACCGCAAAACTCCCAGACATACCAAAGTGCAGGCCTTCTTAGGGCTCCAGACCTCCACCCACAGTGAAGTTCTTTGTGCCCCCTGTTGGAGCCGGAAGTAACATGTGACTCAGGGAATCCAAGAGACACCAGTGGACAACTTGGGAATGGATCGGGATTCAATGTGACCTTTTCTCAAATACCGTGCGGAAGCCAGCCCTTAAGAGTGAGATGGAAACTTCCATTTGGTTTACTGAGGCAAAACACCAGGCAGAGCGCCTGGTTCAGAGTTGGCATTCAGTAATTGGTAACCATTATGATGATTATAATTATGATTATTATGATTATTGAGATGCAGTTGCTGTATAGCTTACTGTGGCCTTAGATGATCTGGGAATGATTCACAGACGAAGAAGTCCTGCAGGCTCAGGACAAGTATATTGTAATGTGGAGGGCTTGAGCCATGATAAAAAATCCAGCTCCATTTTTCTTTTCAATCACTGCTGTAGTCAAGGGAGACCAGCTGCAAATCAATCCTCATCCTTTAACTCCAGCAACTGAAGCTCATGCACAACACGTTGAGATCATAAGTCTGAAGATTTCTGAGAGGCTGTACTTCTTGCTCCAGAAAGGCTCATCCCTGCCACTGTGCCCCTTTGATGTTGTTTCTCTAAGGGTCAGGAGATGCCTCAGAAGGCTCGCTGTGCTTCATGCTAGAGGCCTAAGGAGGCCAGAAGATGCTGCAGGAAGTGAGAGAAAAATCAGAGCAAAGTAGGATGACAGGGCAGGATGGGGACGGAGAACAGGTGAAGATAGGACCAGTTGGGATCTTAACAGGAAGCCAATGAATGATCTGAAGAGCATTCTTTTTTTTTTTTTTTAAGGATATATTCTTTATTCTGATTGTCATTATGATTTCATGAGTGTACACATATAAGTGTACAATTAATTTCTTATATATGTGCACCTTATTGAATAGCAATTATATTTCAATAAGGCTTTCTTGGAAAAGCTGTAAACGAATAATGAACTCTGCTTTTTTATTGTACTTATTTACTTATTTAATTTTTTTATTATACTTTAAGTTCTAGGGTACATGTGCACAATGTACAGGCTTGTTATGCATGTACACATGTGCTATGTTAGTGTTCTTTTACTGAGGGACTAATTACACAATGGCAGCAAGTGGGCACAATGCAGGGACTCAGGACTTAGCAGCAGAGCTGTTACCACCCCTAGGCCCAAAGGAGGGGTGCTTACCAGAAGGAGAGAGTAACGTAGGCAGGTTTTCTTGAAAGAAGCAGTGACCTTAGGGCATGGGACAGTATCAGCCCAAAGATGGAACTGAGCAGAATAAATACCTAAATCTCACTGTCCTCCCACCCCCGACCCACCATATCTACTTCTGATACTCTCCCCAGTTCAAACTCATCTGGAAGCCTGTGGATTAGAGAATTCTGTTGATGTAATCCATGTAAATAAAGCTCATAGGCCACAGAGCAAGGTGGAGAAGAACAAATAGAAGATCCCTGGCACAGTAGAGGAGGGACATCTAAGGATTGGGATTGGGTTATTGGGTTTCTTTTTCTTTTCTTTCCTTTTTTCTTTCTTCTTTTTGGTCAAGAAGATAAGACCACAGGCCCATCAGCAGCAGGATAAGTGAAGTATAACTAGCCCAGAAATGGTGATGAGTTTATGTTCACCATCCAAACCCTCTCTTTTCCCCTGGGACAAAAGGCAAACCTCATTTTGGAAACAGTGATGTCTGGGAGCAGGAGTAGGAAGAGAAAACCCTAGAAAAGAAAACAACGATTTGGCAGTAAGACAATAGCAAGGAGTAGAAAGTGACTATACAAAGTGTAGGTAGCTCCTTAATAAAGGGGCCAAGCCTGGAAATCTAGGAGTCCAGTGAGGGGCAGGGAATGAGGTCCAGATGAGATACCACATTTGCCATCATAGTCCAAGATGCCACTTTATTTTCTTTTTACCCATCCTCCTCCTGGAAGTCATACAAACCTTTCCCTAACATGACTGTGTGTGTGTGTTTTCACTTGTCACTAAATGATTGGTATTCAACGAAATGCTTCTATTTTTGGGGGCATTAACATCTCTAAAACAAGACGCAGAAAAGCAGAGGGAGGCAGCTAGGGGCTGCATTTAATCTTCTCTAATATCGCACTGTGAAGGAAACCAGGGAATGAAAACATAGTCATTTAGAAAATGGTTGATGAGTCACTGATTGGCACAGGGTAGAGAAAAAGAGAAGTCATTATTCATTCAGAGTATGCCTGGTCTTTAAAAATAGGCTCATCACTCTGCTGGAGGGGGTGTCTGGGCTTTAGAGACTGAGGGGCATGGGCAGGGGGCAAAGGGCAGGGACAGAAACTGCCCAAGGCAGTCAGGGCCCCCTCCTCCATCTAGATGTATCTCAACCCTTGGAAACCCTCCAGCTCTAAGAAGCAGAGAGACAGCTTAATGCACCTTGCTCTTCCTGTAGCTCTTTCTTGAGACTTTAGTAATACATTTTGGGAAATTTCAGCTTCGAGGGAACCAGGCCAAGTAGAAGAGACGGCACTTTTTGTGACGATGTTTTTGCCAACAAATGCAACTCTCCATTACTTGCAGAATTCCTTTGCTAGGTCCTGGACTACCCAGATCTCCCTGCTTTTGACCCCCTGTCATTTATTGGCCATTCTATAATTTCATTTATGGAGGTGGGGGGGGATTTAGAATCTATCACATTAGAACATGGTGAAATATTTACTGGAGGGGGAAAATTAAAGGCCTGGGTAAGCAGACGTTTAAAGGTTGCCTGGAAATTTTGTTTCTGCATGTATTACAGGAAAACAAAACAAAATAAAAACTCTGCCTAGTAAAGATTTGCCTTTGCCTAATAGTTATTGGGCCTTAACATACATATCTGGCCAATGGGTGAGGGCTTGAACTGAAAAGAGGTTGATTGGTTTGCAATGGGAAGGGTCGAGAGTACATAACTTCAAGGAAGAGAAAAGAAATGGGGCTTTCATCATAACACAATAGTTAGGATGATGAAGTTATGATGAAAGGTGAGTGAAGAGGAATTTGGTTGAGTGCTATGAATGGAATTCCTTCTTTACATTTTGTGGATACCGCTGTAAACAATTTAAATAGGTTTTCAATTATTTTGGATTGTTAGAGCAGTGTATCTTCTGAATATGCACTAAGCGGAGGTGAACACTAGGGTGGCCCAGATTTATGCAGATTACAAAGGTGGCCAGGTGTGGTGGCTCATGTCTGTAATCCTAGCACTTTGGGAGGCCTAGGCGGGAGGATCGCTTAAGCCAAGGAGTTCAAGACCAACCTGGGCAACAAAATGAGACCTCGTCTCTACTAAAATTAAAAAAAATAACAACAACAACAAAAACAAAAAATGTAAAGTGCATCCCTTCCATGCATATGTGTGCATCACACAGATACATACAACTCCTTTATGCTACATTTTGGTTTGTTACTTACTTAGTTGTCTTTGCTCATACTAGGATAAACTTACCTACTCTAAGTAGGTACAGAAAAATAAAAGTCTGATTCTGGAGTGGAAAAAAAAAGTAGAAAGATTTTCAAGGCCCAAGTTAATCTCTGCCTGGAATTCTATTCTGAAAGGGCAAGAACAGCTGAGACAGAATCTTCTAACTTTCGGTCCTTGCATTCTTTGAGAAACTGCTAAGGTGCTGGAGGTAAAAGAGTGACTCAGTAGCCTGCATACCAGTGAAGGATGTTTCTATTTTATTGGGAACATGCAACTACAGTTATTTCTCATATAACATTATTTTAAACATTATTCTACGCACAACATAAAATTTTACTAATAGGCTCTTACATCCTTATTCTTCATCAGAGTAAATAGTAAGTAATTTTTTTCACATCAGATGGGTAATGCACCAACGTCGTAAGAAGGTTTGAGGGAGGCACATCTCACACACGAGCATGAAAACCCAATCATCATGCTTATGAACCACAAAAAAACTATGTACTTGAATGTTATATATATATTTAGTTCCTCAAAATCCTGAACATGGGACATAGAGAGTAGAAGAAAGGTTACCAGAGGCTGGAAAGGGTAGTGGGGGGTTGGGAGGAGAGGTGGGGATGGTTACTGGGTACAACAGAAAATAGAAAGAATGAATAACACCTACTATTGATAGAAAATAGGATGACTATAGTCAGCAATAACTTCTTTGCATATGTTTAAATAACAAAGAATGTAACTGGATTGTTTGTAACTCAAAGGATAAATGCTTGAGGGGATGGATACTCCATTCTCCATGATGTGCTAATTTCGCATTGCATGCCTGTATCAAAACACCTCACATACCCCAGAAATATATACACCTACTATGCACTCACAAAAACCTTTAAAAATAATTTAAAAAAAATTTTTTTTAAATCTTGAACATGACTTTTAGGCATACACACTCTCTTTTTAATCAACCAAGATCTGACTCTTCTAGAAAGAATAATTTAAAAATATCATAAAATAATTATACATCATAATCAAGCAGGGTTTATTCCAAAAATGTAAGGTCTCAGCTGACATTTAAAAGGCATTTGATATTTGCAAACTATGCACCTGACAAAGGACTAGTATCCAGAATCTATAAGGAACTCAAGCAAATCATCAAGAAAAAACAAATAATCCCATCAGAAAGGGGGCAAAGAATAGACTTTTCTCAAAAGAAGTTATACAAACAGCCAAAAAACATATGAAAAAATGTTCAACATCACTAATCATCAGGGAAATGCAAATTAAAATCACAATGAGATACCACCTTACTCTTACAAGAATGGCCATTATTAAAAAGTCAAAAAAATAATCGATGTTGATGTGGACGTGGTGAAAAGAAAATGCTTCTGCACTGTTGGTGGGAATGTAAATTAGTACAACCTCTATGGAAAACAATATGGAGATTGCTTAAGATCTACCATTTGATCCAGCTATCCTACCACTGGGTGTCTATCCAAAGAAAACGAAGTGATCAAACGAAAAAGATACCTGCACACACACATTTATAGCAGCACAATTCACAGTTACAAAGATGTGGAACCAACTCAAGTGCCCATCGACCAATGAGTGGATAAAGTAGTATTCCATGGAATACTACTCAGCCCTAAAAATGAATGAAATAATGTCTTTTGCAGCAACTTGGATGGAGCTGGAGGCCATTATTCTAAGTGAAGTAACTCAGGAAAGGAAAACTAAAAATTGTATGTTCTCACTTAAAAGTGGGAGCTAAGCCATGAGTATGCAAAGGCATACAGAATGATATAATGGGCCTTGGAGACTCAGAAGGGGGAAGTGAGGGATAAAAAAATGCTACATATTGAGTACAATGTACACTACTCGGGTGATGGGTTCACTAAAATCTCAGAATTCACCACTGTATAATTCATCCATGTAACCAAAAACCTCTTGTACTCCAACAGCTATTGAAATAAAAAATAATTGGAAAGAAAAAAAAAGTATTTGGTAAAACACAATGCCCGTTCTGATAATAATTCTTCGTCAACCAGAAATATAAAGACACTTCCTTAACAAGATAAAAAATATCTTTCATAAACCAATAGCCAACATCATGTTTAATGTTACTAAAAACATCAAACAACAAAAAGCTAGAAGCATTTCCACTGAAGTAAGGAAGAAACAAAGAATTCCAGATACCACCACTGTTGTTCCACTGTTGTTCAACATTGCCCTATAGGTTCTAGCTACTATGATAAGACATCATTAAACAGCAATAAGAGGAAAAACTTATCAGTATTCCCAGATGATGTGCTTGTTTGCCTGGAGAAACCAAAACAATCTAATGGAAAATCAATGTACCAAATAATCAAATTTATTAAGATGGACCAGTTATTTTAAAAATACACAAAACTCATTTATATCATTTTTTTTCTATAAATTAGCAATATATAGTTAGAAAATATATTGGGAAAACATCATGTTAGTAATAGTAACATATGTTTTTTAAAGTTAGCTTGAATATGCACAATGTGTTCCACTACATGTTCATCTGCAACTTCCAGCAACAGAAATGACCACTGTCTTGAGTATTTACTATGTTCCACGCTCTGAACTGAGACCAAACTTCCCAAAATGTAGTACATATGTGCACACTTTCCATTTTAATATTGATTTTACTGTATATTATAAGGAAAAAACTAGCACATCCAACCTGTGATTTCATGGATATCATTGCTTAGGATGAGCTTTAAGAAGTCTCTTTTAGAAAGCAAATTTATTTCAGTTAATAAAAGGAAATTTTATTTTAAAAGGGAAACGGGCAACAGTAATCAAGGCAGTGTAGTGATAGGTCCATTTGCCCCTCTGCACCCACCTCTATCTGCCTCCTTCTCTCTGTCCTCTACCAAGAGGCTGACTGGCATGGACCATATCATCAACTCCCTTGCTTCTGGCATTTTGCTGAGCTCAGCCAATGGGAAGCCCCAGCAGGAGATGGCAGGTAGGAGGAGAGTGAGGCTGAGGTACATGCTCAGTTCCCTCCTTCCTCTCCAGCTGGACTGTTGCAGGCTGACTGGGCCCTTCATTGATGGCCATAGTCCTGCAGCCTTCTCTAAACAGCTCCCCAGTTCTGTGTGTGTTTTCTCCTCTTGCCCCCTTCAGGCCTGGCGTGATAACAGATCCCCACAATTGCTAACCTTGGGTCCTGCACTGTCCCTCAGTTGGTTCCCTTGAGCCCTGCCCACACTTTTGTAACAGATCCCTTTCCTAAACTTTTCTCAAAATTACTCTGACTGATATGGTAATATAGGAATGACTCAGGTCTGGGAAGCCACACTGTGCTATTAAGTCATCATAACAACCTTTTAAGATGAGTATCATTATCCCTATTTGACTCAGGATGAAAGTGCAGCTTAAAGTCTAGGTAACTTAGCCAATGTCACTGAGCTACTAAATGGCAGGCCCAGATGGGCAATCTGGGTTCTGTCTGTCTGCTGTCAAAGCTTCCTTAGGCTTATCACTTCACCACACAGCCTCTCAGGTAAACACAAAACTGTGTCCCACCTTGCTGCTAACCCATCACTTCCTTGTTGTAGTTCCTCCAAGTAAAATATAATAGTAACTCCGGCCAACCGTGACCTAACTCCTTGGGTTTCTTTTCAGTGCCAAATGTTTTGGAAGGTCTTGTTCTGAGGAATGGTTGGTTATGTATCCTTGCATTTAAAATTCCCTCAACTATCTAGTGGTTTGGGGGTTCAGTGAGGAAAATGAGCCCTATACTAATCTTTAGTATCCTACAGAACTGACACTGCTGTAGTTAGTTATGTCCCATTTGAGGTGATAAAAATAAAGCACAGTAATCCCACACCCATCCAAGAATGGCAGACTCCTGAAGTGATGCCAGCCCTTATTCACCCACAAGAGTTCTCATAACATTTAAGCCAACTAATAATAATGACTCACGCTGTTCTCTTTCCTTCCATGCATTTTAAAGGTTTCATAAACCACATTACACTTTATAAAATCATTCTTTTCTGGGAGAGGACTTACACTTTACTCTCGAAATAGAGAGAGAAGATCAGAAATTTTAAATAATTTGATGAAGTGCATTTCACTTTTTACTGAGAAAAATTTGAGGGATATTAACCTTCATTTAGTGTTTTCATTTTTTCTTCCTCACTTGGAGAACAACTAATTTTATAGATTCAAGTATTTAATACTTTCCAAGTACAAATTATCTTTTCAGTTTTTAATAACAATAAAAGAGATTCAGGTCCCCACATAGTCGTTAGAAGGAAGTGTAGCATTGTAGATAAGAGCTTGAACTTTGGCATCAGCAGCCCTGAGACTGAGTCCCCAGTTGTGTTATCTCAGGCACGTTTTTCAATCTCTCTGTGTCTCAGGTTCTTCATATGTAAAATGAAACTAATAATGGCGTTGACTTCATAGGGTTATTGGGAGAATCCACGTAAAACTTTAAACATGGGGCTTAATACCAATTACTATTATTACTCTATGGAACCTTCTGTGATAGGCACTGAAGAGGGTCAAAGATGAAAGAATCTCTGCATGCAGGTGGATTATAATTTTATAGAGAAAGAATGAGAATAAACAACTACAAAAAAGGTACAACTAATGGATGTTCCAACAGAAATACAGAGTGTCATAGCAACACAGAGGATGGAGAAATTATTTCCAGCTTTGTATTCCAGGGAAAGATGCATGACAGAGATTGCATTTACACTGACCCTGAAGATGGGTGGGGATTTTAACAGTTTGATTAGGGGGAAGGGAATCTTAGACAGAGGAAACAATGGGAACCAAGGTCCAGAAGAAAGACCATCAGTGTTGTACTCAGAGAAGAATGAACGGTGATGCTTAGCTGAAGCACAGTATGCATTAGGGTTGAGGGAGACAAGGGGACTAGAAGGGTGGACAGCAGAAGACAAAGCATAAGATACGCTGGAGGTGGATAGGCATATGGGCACATAAGAAACTAAAGCCAAGAAGGAAAGGAAAACTGGAATAGCATCAGCAATTCTGGGTCCTACTCCTGATTTGTATTAATTAGGCCATAGGACCTCTGGATTGAGTTCCTTCACTTAGGAATGGAGGGCATTGGACCAGATGATAGGCAAGATCCTGTTCAGACACATCATTGTAAGTCTAAAAAGCCAAGGTGGTTAGTAAGCCATCTTCAGCCTGAGTCAAAATGCAGTAATGATGTGTGCTGGTGATGTCTCGGGTTGTGTGACCATATCAGCTGCCCTTCACAAACCTTTAAATTGCAGGCCAAGCTACCTTTCATTGTGTCCAGTCTGAAAAGGGAACAGCCCATATGAGACCAGAGGTATACATCTCTCCTAACAGAGCTGAAAGATCCCCCCATGAAAGAGGATAATGACACATTAAAAATAGGACTTCCCCATCATCTATCTTGGGGCAAAAGCAAAGACTACATGGTTTGGCCTTAGTAATGATGCAATGAATGCAACCATTGTTTGAATAACATAATAATAACATTTGGCAGGGGTTTCTAATTTTGCTAATGGGAGAACAGCAATTTTAACCAACACTCTCACAGAAGACACATAAAAAACTAATGAAATATGAATCAATGAAAATCTAATGAAGGGACAGAAATCACCCATTTTAATGAAGATAATTTAACATAAAGAATTGTCAACTAGGAATGAACTTATTAATCAGGTAATGGAAAATGCAAAACAAGAACACTAAGTTATGACAAAGGTAACATCTGCTGCAGGCTGCTACAACTCCTGGGGTTGGGAAGCAAAGGAAAGAGACATAGGAATTATAAAAACTTAGAAGCTTGGAGGAGAGTCCCGTTGGGCTGAGACCCAGACCTCTCAGGAAGTGACATCAACCAGTGGTGCCGGTGTCTCATGGGGGAGTGGTGGTGGGGAAGGGTGGCAATGAAGGTGATCTGGAGTGTTAGAAAACTGCAAACTACATTTAACTGCCACTGTCAAGGAGCCATGCTTCTGGTGTGATGCTCACAGGAACATGAAGCAAACAGGAAGGAGAATATCCTTTCCTCCATCTCCTGCCTTCCAGTCTCCTCTAGTGCTCCCTAGGTGGCCAGCTTGAAAAGAAAAATGGGTTTGCACAGTCCCTGCCCCAGCATCACAGGATGGAGTACAGAAGAGTGCTGTATCAGTCTTGCTATAACAAAATACCACAGACTGGGTGGGTTAAGCAACAAAAATTTATCTCTCACAATCCTGGAGGCTGGAAGTCCAGGATCAAGGTGTCAGTCACCTTGGTTTCTTCTGAAACCTTTCTCTCTGGCTTGCAGCTGATTTCCTTTTGTTTCCTCTCATGGCCTTTCCTCTGTGTATGCACATCCCTGGTGACTCTTCTTCTTATAAGGACATTAGTCCTGTTGGATTAGGGTACCACTCTTATCACCTCATTTAACCTTAATTCCCTCTTTACAGGCCCTATCTCCAAATACAATCACATTGGGGGCTAAGGCTTCAACATGGGAACACAACTCAGTCCATAACAGATGGGTTTGGGGCAGAGAGACAATTACATTACTCACCTGCACAAAATATATGAAACATCCTAAAAATCATCTAGGAGCTATGAGATGGTGAGAAACAATCAGACTAAGATCCAGAAAAGAACAGAAACCTTAAAAGTTAAGAAAAGCACTCAGAGCAACTTCTGACCTAGGGGCTTTTTCTGATTTGGAAGGGACCACTGAGATGCACTTTCAACAACTTCATGGGACTCGGGGATAAAAGTTAAAATCTAGGCCCACAAAATGTGGGAACCCAGGTGAAGAACCCCTCTTTTCACTGAGATTTTGAAGGCTGCACCCTTTAAGGAAGAATGAAAAGGAAGTAAATGAGCCTTTACAGGATTTGCTGCTTGGTTTCACCATCATCCGGGGGCTCTAAAAATCCCAACCTTTGACTTTGAATAAAGGTGATACTAGACTGCTCTCACCCCCAGGATCCAGCAAAAGCAAAGGCAAATCTTTTCCAGAAGAAAGTAGCATCATCCTAGGTAACAAATAATTGATACAAATAATTTTTTGTATACAATATCCAGCACACAATAAAATATAACCAGGGACATGAGGAAACAAGATAGCATGGCTAAGGATAATTGAAAACAGTGGATAATAGAAAAAAGTAACAGATGGGTGACATATATAGAATTGTTAGATACAAACTGTAAAATTACCACTTATTATATTGAAGAACATAAAAGCCAAGCATGAACATTTCAGCAAGAAAGAGACAATATAAAACATGACAAAGCCAACTTCAAAGAGAAAATACAAATTTTAGGGCTGAAAAATAAAATGATCAAAATTAACAACTCAATTAACAGCTTTATCAGCAGCTGAAGAGAGAATCAGTGGATGGGAAGAAGGGTCACAAGAAATTATCCAGATTAAGTCAGGGAGAGACCAAAGGGAGGAAACTATAGAAGAGTGAGATTACAAAGGACAGAATGAGAAGGTCCACATTATGTTTATTGGAATTCCTAAAGGAGAGAAGACAGAAAAACAGACGATTTTATATTTAAAATCCAGCCTAGACAGATCATAGTTAAATTGCAGAAAACTAAAGGTAAAGACAAACTTTTAAAGGAAATCAGAGAAAAAGACAGACACTTTTAAAAGAACTGTAGTTAGACTGACAGCTGACTTCTCAACAGCAAGAGTAGAAAGCAGAAAACAGATGATTAATATATCCAATGTACTGAAAATAAATGACTGACAACTTAGAATTCCATATCTGATGAGAATATTCTTCAATAAAACATGCAAAATAAATATTATTTCAGGCAAAAATTGAGAGTTATCTATGAGAAAATCAATGCTAAAAAATGCTTTAAAGCATTAAATAAAGCTCTTCAGGCAGAAGGAAAAAAGAAAATGACCCAAGATCAAATGTTAGAAAGGCAGAAAAAGAAATGAAGAACTATGAAAATGATAAATATGTGGCTACATGTAAATGAACTTTGTATAAAACAGTAATATCTTGTGGATTTAGAAATTTTATTTAAATATACGTAGATATAGATAGGTTGAAATAAATAGGTTAAAAACAAAAAACCCAACTAAATGCTGTTTATAAGAAATCCATCAGAAACAAAAGAAAACGGAACAATTGAAAGTAAAATGATGGTAAGATGTATACCATCCAAACACAAACAAAAAGAATTCTGGTGTAGCTTCATTCATATCAGACTAAATGGACTTTAAAGTCAACATTCTTTGTAATAATAAAGATAAAATTTATCAGGATGATATAATAACTAAGTTGATATGCAAATAGCATGGCTTCAAAATATATACAGCAAATTAACAGCACTACAAGGAGAAAGAGGTAATTTCCACAATCATAGTGAGAAATTATAACATCCCTCTCCCAATAACTGATAGTTACCCGACAAGAATCAGTAAAAATACAGAACTGAACAAAAGAGCTAACAAATTTGATCTAATGGGCATCTATAGAATACTCCATCCAACACCTGCAGAATACACTTTTATTTCCTAGTACACACTGAACATTTACAAAAATTGACTATATACTGGGCCACAAAACAAGTTTCAACCAATTTCAAAAAATTAAAATCTTGAAAAATACGTTCTCAGATTGAAAGGAAAATATTTTAAAAATCAACAACAAAAAATGATCAGAAATCTGTAAAGATTGAGATTCCCTTCTAAGTAACCCATGGGTTCAAAAAAGAAATTACACTAAAATTTACAAAATATTTTCCCAACTTCTTATTTTGAAAAATTTCAAAATCATAGAGAATTTGAAGTAATACAAAAACACTTGAATACACTTCTCTTAGAATCATGAGTTGTTAGCATTTTGCTGTGCTATTTTTCTTTCTTTCTATGTGTGTGTATGGCCTGTTTAAAAAAATTGCAGACACCATGTTACTTTACTATATATTCTATAAAAATAAAGATGCTCCCCTATATAACCACAATATCCTTACCGCCCCAAGAAAATTAAAATTGCTATAATACTATTTACTGCAGAATATTTTCAAATTTCTTCAATTCTTCCAATTATATTCTTTATAGCTGTGTTTGTTTGTTTTTGTATTCAGGACCAGTTAAAGATCATGAATTATTTTCAGTTGTTACGGCTCTTTAGCTCCTTTCGTCTAGAATAATCATCTTTTCTTTGTTTTATTTTATGGTCTCTCATGACATCGACATTTTTGAAGAGTCCAGGCTGATTTTCTTATGGAATACCCCATGTCTGATTGTTTCCTCATTATCAAGTTTAGCTTCAACATTTTTGGTGAGAAAACTACATAGTTAATGCTGTATGCTTCCCACTGACTCACATCAGGAGACATAGAATGTGTTTATCCCATTTTTGATGATACCAAGTTTGATCACTAGGTTAGGTGAAATATCAAGGAGCCACAAGGTACTTTTCTCACTTTGTAATTAATAAGTAATCTGTAGTGTGATAGTTGGAGATGATGTGAACATCCTGTTCTCAAATAAGTTTTTACTCTGTGGTAGAAATTATTTTGAACTATATGAAAAAAATGCTACATATCAAAACATGAGGGATGCAACAAATGTAGTGCCTAGAGGGTATTTTATAGCCTTAAAATGCATAAAACAACCTTAATACTAATGAGCTAAATATTCATTTTAATATGTTAGAAAAAGAATAGCAAGATAAATCCAGTGAAAGTAGACAAAAATAATAAAAAAGAAAAATATTTGAATAGAAAACAAATATATATTACAGAGGATTAACAAAGCTAAAACTTGATTTTATTTAAAAGGCTAATAAAACCAATAAACTTCTGGTTAGTCTAATCTTGAAAAATAAGAAACAGCACAAATTTTCAAAGTTAGGACTGAAAAACTCTTATAGACACTAAAATGATAAGTTGACATTGTAAATATTTTATATTCCTCAAAAGAAAATTTAGATAAAATAGACAATCCCTATATAAAGACAACTTATCAAAATTGACATGATAAGGAATAGAAAAGCTTGGTGAAGAAGAACACAAAATGAATTTAATGCATAAATAAAAACCTTCCAATAAAGAAAATCCAGATCTACATGGCTTTATTGATTAGTTCAACCAAACAATTAACAAAGAAGTAGCTCTTAATCTATTGTTTTTATGGAGTCTTGCTCTGTTGCCGGGCTGGAGTGCAGTGGCACAATCTCGGCTCACTGCAACCTCTGCCTCCTGGGTTCAAGCAATTCTCCTGCCTCAGCCTCCCAAGTATCTGGGACTACAGCCGCAAGCCACCATGCCCAGCTAATTTTTGTATTTTTAGTAGAGACGGGGTTTCACCATGTTGGCCAGGATGGTCTCGGATCTCTTGACCTCATGATCCACCCACCTCAGCCTCCCAAAGTGCTGGGATAACAGGTGTGAGCCACCACACCTGGCCTTAGCTCTTAATCTTAAACAGACTTCTCCAGATAATAGAAAAAGGAGTAAACCCCAACTTATTATCTAATCCTAGTATAATCTAGGCTGCAAAACACCACAAGGACATAATGGGGTAGATGTAAAAATCCTTAATGAAATATTAACAAAATATAGCACTATATAACAAAGTTGGCATTATCCCAGGAATGCAAGGCTGGTTGAGCATTAGCAAATAAATCAATGCAATTTGTTACAATAACCAACCAAAGGGTGGAAATCATATGCTTATTTCAATTGATGCTGATAAAAACTTTATTTGTACAGCTTCTATTCATGATTTAAGATTTTAGCAAATTAGATACAGAAGGAAACATCCTTAATCTGATAAAGAGTATCTACCAAAAACCTACAGCAAACATCATCCTTAACGGTGTAGTGTTGAAAGCTTTCCCTTAGAAATAACTTTTTATTAATCAATTTCTCAAACATACACAAATTGCAGAAATTGCTAAATTAATACTCATGTACCCATCACCTTGAGTGTATTGTCTCTGATATTAGAAGTAAGACATGTGTGCTTATTAGGATATTTTCTATTCAACATTGTTCTGAGAGCTCTGGCCAGTGCAAAAGTCATGAAAAGGAAAACAATTAAAAATAAGAAAGAAAGAAAGAAAGAAAGAAAGAAAGAAAGAAAGAAAGAAAGAAAGAAAGAAAGAAAGAAAGAAAGAAAGAAAGAAAAAGAAAGAAAGAAAACCATCATGACTTGCAGATGATGTGATTGTATGCATAAGAAAATCCAAAATAACCTACAGGTAATTAATTAGAAATAAGATAGTTTAGCAAAGTTGCTGGATATACAGTATATTTAAAAATCAATTGCACTTCTATATACCAACAACAAACAGAAAATGAAAAATTTAAAACACACCATTTAGAATAGCATCAAAAAAATACCAAAGATCCAAGCGTAATGTTAACAAAATATGTCCAAGATCTCCACTAAAAAATTTACAAAATTTTGTTGACAAAAATTAAAGAAGACTTAAATAAATGAAGAGATTGTTTATCAAAATGAATCAGAAGAGTCAACATATGAAAGTATTGGTTCTCTTCAAGTCCACAAATTCAATGTAATTTCAATAAAAGTAATAATGTTTCTACTTGTTTGCTCTGTAAAACTTGATAAGCAGATTTTAAAATGTGCATGGAACAGCAAACGGTCAAAGACAGGCAAAATCTTCCCGCAGATACCACAGGCAGCTCAGGGACTGCACTACAAAATGATCCCTGACTGGCTGCATTTTAAGGTTTTACTCAATTTTTTCTTCTCATATTCCTTCTGTGTAATGATGAAAATGATACAGAATGGGATCAGAATCAGCCCAACCTGCCACATTACACCTCCAAAATTCAGTTTTATGTGCAAAAGAAAGAGACTGATATAAAGAAATTTCAACAGCCTTTTTAGCTCTAAACAGTTTCTCCTTCATTAATTCAATTTACACTTGTCATGCATTACGTATGTAGGAGACATGGGTCTAAGCACCCTACACGTGCTACCTCTTTTCATCCTCAGGGTACACTAAACATCTCCCATGTACCCAGCACAACTGTAGGCAATGAGGATTAAGGATGACCCAAACATACCCCTTATGCTCAAGGAATTCACCATCTAGCCAAAGTCACAAGAGTTTGTTTTCCTGTCTTTCATATCTTTCCTTCTCCCTCCCTTTTTTTGCTGCTTCAGCTCTTCTTTCTCTCTGACTGAACTTCCATATAGCTGAACAAATGTCTGGCTGTCAACACATGGCATGTTTTGCAAACAGATAAACAATGGCACAGATGCAGCGCATATATATATATGCATCTATATAAATAAATACATATATTATATATATTTATTCCTGGCCCACAGATTCCCTAGCTTGGCTTCATCAGACTCAGCAGAAAGTTTTGATAATTCTCTTTCAAAAATTCCAGAATCCACAAGCATTCCATGTATCCTCTGGCAAGTGGTTAAATTTTTCGATGTCTTCTTTGGTGTGAAAGCCAGAACACCTTTTCCCCTCTCTTTCAATTCAGAGGCCTTTAATACCAAAGCCTTTATCCTCACTCTCAACTATTTGAGATGTTTTGACCAAAGGCTGCATTGTTCATTAAAGGTTCTTTTGTTTTTGCATTTGGCAGTGATTCATTATCTTCTCTGTGCCAGTGGGTCAGCCCTACTGGGACATGGATGGGCTGTACTCTAAGAGGCTTAGGTCTATATTGCCTGCTTAAAAGTAAAAATAAATCATGTTGCAGATAGTAGAGGCTGCAGCTGTATCTCACATCAATTGCCATTTCCCTGCATGTCGGCCTGATTGACCAAACCTGCATTTCTTTGTCTGAGAGCTTTCTCTTCTCTTGCATACAATAGGCCCAAAGTGCTCGTGTACCCTACTCTCCAGCATCCCTCAATCAGTGGCCATTGGGAGATGATGGATAAATGCCCCAGCTTTCTTGCCCTTCAGTGGGATAACTCTGAGGCACTGGATCCCAGAGTTTCCACTTTGAAATTTGCTTGATAGTGTATCCTTTATTGGCTTCCTTCCTTTTCTTCTCTCTTCCCCACTACCCCCTCTACCAGTCTTTCCTGGGATCACCCATGAATAAACTACCTGCACTTGAATCCTTGTGTCAGAGTCTTCTGTGGATCCCCAAATTAAGACAAGCTATAATTCAACTTTTAAAAAAAAAGATGATCAATGATAACACAGGATCTCCTCAACCCTGGACTTTTACTTGTGGTCCAGGAGGCAATCCACAATTTACAAATGTTCCTGGATGTCAATGAAAGCAGCAGCAGATCTGAAGATGTTGCAAATACCATGCCCAAATTCTACGGGGTCACTTGGTCTGGAGAGAATTTCTCCCAGCAGCTAAGTCCTGTCCTCCAGCCATGTGGAGATCGTAGTGGAGGAGAGAGTGACAAAGTTGGATCCTGGCACTTCTTCTACTCCTGTATGGTTTCTTGTCTCCTCCTTCTTAAGATCGCATTTTGCTCCTTTCCCTTATAAAGAGTAACAAGTACACAAACAAATCAATAAGGGAAAGCAGGAATCTAAAAAGAAAGTGAAGATGACTCTGATTGTTCTAATAGTTCATCTGAAGATCAATTTCTACTAATTCTGAGTTAACATTTCACTTCTAAAAACTCAGGTTAGACCTAAGAAGTCAAATGTCATTTAAGAAAAGTAGCTCCTGACAGAAAGTTTTTAAAATGTTTCTGTACTATTCATCTTCCATTTGCTTCTCCAAATTTTTCAGGGAAATCCCAGTGGCCAAATTTGACTTATTATAAGATTAATATGAAGAGGGAGGTAACAAGAGTTTGGGATAAAAGTGAGGCCATTACATCTCAACTCTTAGTCTGTTCAATAAGCTCTACATGAACACTAACAGAACTTTTTGTAGTGATGGAATGTCCTAGAGCTTTGCTGTCCAATACAGTAGCCAATAGCTACACATGCCTACTGAGTACTTGAAATGTGGATAGTGCATTCAATATGTACTGCAATTATTTAAATCATTTGTATATTTTGTTATTGTATATGTTGTACAATATAGCTTTATAACTGTATTATACTAACGGTTATTCCAGTTGCAGTTTTTTCCTCCCATCCTCTTCTTCTCAGTGAAGCCCTGGCTTGAGCTAATTTTTCGGTCTTTGACCCAAGCATCCCTTTCAGGATTGATTTTCTGCTCTTGATTTCCAGACCTTCTCACTGTCCACCACCTCCCCAGTCTTTGGGATCTATTGGTAGAGTTGCCTTCATGAGGGAAGTAACATATACTTGAAGTCATCTGTCTTCAAGCCAAACTCCTCTGTAACCTCTTTTCTATTGACTCAACTTAGAGGGAGGGACATCAAAGAAAATATGGCTGCCTGCCTCAAATCTTACATTACCTATGTAGTACCTCCTTCCCCTCATCCTGGGCTTCCTCTTCATTTGTAGAGGAGACCTTCACAAATGATCCCTTGAGTAGTGAGGCAGATGCTATCCGATGTCTGCATATGTCCCCTCGGAGCCCTTTACCATCTTCATCCTCACCTGTCCCCCTCTGTTCCACACACAGCTGACATCTGCATCTCTATGTTGGAGGACAGTCCTCGGGTTGCAGAAGTGCCTGGAAGTCCATAATGCAGGGAGTCCTGATCCATTAATTACCATGGTGGTGGTGGGGAGAGGGTCTCTAAATAGTCTAGCTGTCTTGTTCCCTGATGAGGACCTACACTGCCCCCAGAGTAGGGCTGTCCCCCTCTTCCGGACATTGCTGGATATCTCACCTTCTGGGCACTCTCCCCGTTCTGCTCCCATTTCCTTACTGGATTTTTTGAATCTTCATGTCAGAGGCCACTACTGGGGAATCCAACTCAAAACAAGTGTTGTTTTGAAATAAAAAACCAAACCTTAAAATCCACTAGTTTTTTAAACAATGTCTTTTTTTAAAAAAAAAGTTTGCTTTTAAAGTGACCAGTGGGTGGAAATGTCTTGCAATTAAACATTTAAAAAACATTTAAAAACATTTTGAGCCTAGCAGAACAGATCAGTGCTACCTTAAACTCTTGAAAAAGTTTTTACCTGTCCCATGAAAATGTGTTCCTAAAGGTGACCAATTCAAACATTTGAATCAATGGATCAGTGTCAGGCCCTCAAAATAAAAAAGGAAAGAGAGGGATGCTTTTCTATTGAGCAAATATTTGTTGTGGGTGCACCATGTTTGAGATATCTGTGCCAGATGAAGAGATGAAAGTAACAGCACACCCAAGTTGCTCTCAATTTAACACAGTTTCAGATAAGGAAGATGCTAATCACATTGCTGCTTTGCCAAGCGTACTTGGTGACAAAGAGTTTTCAAAGATGGAATTGGGCTATTCAAAATCTTTTTAAAAAATTCACCAAAGGGCTATTTTGTGACCTAGTTTCTTTATTAAGTAATAACGTATGAAACGGCTTGTTTTCAGTCCTCAGCAGCTGCCAAAACCTGAATGTATTAAATCCAACAGATCACAGCCATTCGGGAGATCTATTAATAGCAAGATAATTTTCAAGTCCACTGTACTGAGTAGAATTTTGTTTTTTAGTTTGGCATAAAAAGCATTCCATATAACGTCTGGTGAGTTGTGTTTTGAGGTTGCATTTTAAAAAATAAATCAGGCTTGTTTTCAATTAAGGCAACAATAAATCCATCATTGTCCAGTATTTTGGCTTGGGATATTGTGGTACCACAGCTAATATCTAGGTTTGTGGATACCTAAATTAAAACACACTTGTCTGTTTTATGTTCTTGTACTATGTTTCTTGGTATTTATTAGGCATTACACAAATGAAAGAAAAAAATAGCTCTTTGGCAAGGAAGCAAGTCGTGATGATCCCATGAAGTATATTATCTAATGTGGACCCTGGTCTACTTGGGACATCTCAAATGAGGGAGAAGAACTATACAAGGTCAGAAAAGGCAACACTTGGCTGGGTGCAGTGGCTCACACCTATAATCCCAGCACTTCGAGAGGCTGAGGAGGGCGGATCATGAAGTCAGGAGTTTGAGACCAGCCTGGCCAACATGGTGAAACCCTGTCTCTACTGAAAATACAAAAATTAGCATGGTGGCACACGCCTGTAATCCCAGCTACTTGGGAGGCTGAGGCAGGAAAATTGCTTGAACCCGGGAGGTGGAAGTTGCAGTGAGCCGAAATCGCGCCATTGCACTCCAGCTCTGGGCGACAGAGCAAGACTCCATCTTGGAAAAAAGAAAGAAAGAAAGAAAACGCAACACTTTCTTTTTCCTGTTCAAATCATTTATCAAATCTTTCAGTGTACATGTATGTGTATGTCTCATTTAACAAATTGTTCCCTACCACAGGGTCAAAAAGATATTGTGAATGTTAATTTTTATGTGCCAACTTGGCTAGACTATAGCATCCAGTTGTTTGGTCAAACACCAGTGTAGATATTACCATGAAGGTGGTTTTTTAAATATGATTAGCATTTACATCAGTAGACTTTTATAAAGCAGATTACTCTCCATAATGGGGGCAAGCCTTGTCCAAACAGTTGAAGGCCTTAAGAGAAAAAAAGGCTGAGGTCCCCCAATGAGGAAGGAATTCTGCCTCCAGACTGCCTTTGGACTCAAGACTGCAACATCAACTCCTGCCAGAATTTCCAGCCTGCTGGCCTGCTCTGATGATTTCAGACTTGCCAGCCCCCACAACTATGTGAGCCAATTCCTTAAAATAAATCCCTCTCTCTGTCTCTCTCATATATATATTATATATACATATATGTGTGTGTGTAAATGTATACACACATATATGTATATATACACACACACGCATATGTATCTCTTATTGGTTCTGTTTCTCTAGAGAACCCTTACTAACACAACTATTCTCCTTTGTGTGCTTCTAAAAGTTAAGTTTGGGATTTTACAACTAAGTTTTTAACCCATCTGGAATTGATTTTGTAGATATATTCTTAATTTATTTCTTCAGCCAATTTCATGTGCTTTGGGGAATAAGAAGAGGTAAACGTGTGTATTTACCAGTCCTTTTGGACTAGACGTTTTGGTATCCTTTTAAAAACATACACATCTAGTCCTTATTGTAGAGATTCTGGTTCAGTAGGTCTGAGGTAGGGCGTAAGAACCTAAGTACTTTGTTAATTCAGATAATTCTGAAGTTCACTATCTTAGAAGAAAATATAGGTGAATATTTTTGTACTCTCCACATGAGGAACATCTGAGAATGATGTTTAAGGAAGAATCCATTAAGAAAAAAGCTTGAAATATTTGACCACATTAAGTACTTTTGTGAACTTCTTATTGTAGTTTAAAGTGTACCCATAAAATGTTTAAACTCCTGTACAGTAAGCAATACCATAAGGAAAGTTAAAAGTAGAATGACAAACTAGGGAAAATGTGCAACATGTATGACACAGTTTGAGGCATCTCATAATTTTTTTTTACATACACATATGTAAAAAATTTACCAGTATTTACCAGTAAATACTGCAGAGGCAACAGAAAAGAGCAGAAGGACAAAGAACCTGAGTTAGGGACTCTCACTGTCTCAGTCGGAATCCTGACCCCAGCACTTAAAAATAGGTGGACACAATACTGAACCTCTGCCTTTGTTTTCTCATCTCTAAAACAGGAATAATAATAACTTTATAGGGTCATAGTGAATATTAAAATAGGTATGTCTTGTAAGGGCTTAGGCACATAGTAAGGCATCAATAAATACTAGCTTTTTAATTAAAAAATTAACATCTCAAAGAAAAATAGGCAGAAGACATAAACAATTCATTAAAAGCAACAATATCAACTTAATACAAATGGTGATGAACTTAAAAAATGTTCTCAGTAGGAAAATACAAAATAAAATATAGTATTATTTTCATCATTATCATGAATCAGATTAGCAAAGATGAAAAAGGTAGACAAAATCTCAGGTTGGAGAGGGTGATGGGAAAAAGAGATTTCCACACATTGCTCTGTGACTGATATTCAGTATGGTTATAAAGCTAAATAACTTATCCCACTACTACCCACTACCCCAGCGGCCTAGGTCTCTCCCACAGGACCTGGACCTCTCCAGAGTTCAGCAACTGAAAGATTACCTCCAGGACTTTGCTCAATGCTAAGGTTAGCATCCATTCTGTGGTTAAGTATTTAAAATATCATCTCTGAATATAATCTTTCTGTGGAGTATTCTGACTGTATATCAGAAGTTCAAATATGTATACCAAAGAACTAATGAGAAAAATGTATAAAAATGTATGTACATAGAAGTTTATCATAAAATTGGAAACAACCTAAAAGTCACACAAGATACTTTGGTTTGATAAAACTATACATTGGGAAATTACGCACACCATAAAGTGAGAACATTAAAATGTCCCCAGTGTGTAATTATTGGGAAAAAACAAGTTATAAAACATCATGTTTCATATGATTTCATTTGGGTGTGTATTTTTCATGTGTTTGCATGTGATATACATATATATATACATATATATATATGTATGTACACACACATATATACAGTTTTTAACAGTATTTGGCTGTGGTGAATTGCAAAAAATGGCCACTAATTATTTCTATCTCTGTATGCCTGTACCTTTGGAATGTGACTTTGGCACTCCTCCCATTCAAAGGTGAAGTCTATGTCTTGACCTTTTGATCCTGTGCTTAGCCATGTAACTTGCTTGGGCAAAGGAACATTTGCAGATGTACTAGTAGAGGCCTGAAAACGGTTTCTGTTTTGGAGCTTTGCCTCTGCTGCTGCACTTGCAACCCCAATATCACAACATGACTAGAGAAAAACTGAGGTGCCCTGGCCAACTGTCAGCTGTGAGTGAAGCAGTCCTCAACCATCCGGCCCCAGCCAAGCCTCTAGAAGACTGCAGAGATACCTTGAGCCCAGCCCAAATTGCCAATGCACAGAGCCATCAGGTAATCATTGATTTTTGCTTCAAGTCACAGAGTTCTGAATGATTTGATATATTTTCTCAGGTCCTATGGTCTGAATGTTTTTGTCCCTTCAAAATTTGTGTTGACATCTAATCCCCAATGTGATGGTATTAAGAAGTGAGGCTTTTGGGAAGTGATTAGGTCATGAGAGCAGAGCCCTCATGAGTGGAATTACTGCCCTTACAAATAAAGCTTGACAGCGCCCTTTTGCCCTTCCATCATCTGAGGACACAGAAGGTGTCCTCTATGAGAAATAGGTCCTCACCAGACACTGAATCTTCTGGCACCTTGGTCTTGGACTTCCAGTGTCCAGAACTGTGAGCAACAAATTTCTTTTGTTTATAATTACTCAGTCTAAAGTATTTTGTTATCACTTGAACAAACTAAGACACCAGGATAATAGAATTTGGATACTTAAAAGTTTAAAAGCAATTTTTAGTAACTCTGCATTTTCTGAACATTTACAAAGAAGATGCATTACTTTTAAAATCAGAAAAAGGGCGGAGCAAGATGGCCGAATAGGAACAGCTCCAGTCTCCAACTCCCAGCGCAAGCGACACAGAAGACCGGTGATTTCTGCATTTTCAACTGAGGTACTGGGTTCATCTCACT
>NW_012105254.1:448093-458471 GCF_000951045.1 Mandrillus leucophaeus
CACTCATAGATGGGAACTGAACAATGAGATCACTTGGACTCAGGAAGGGGAACATCACACACCGGGGCCTATCATGGGGAGGGGGGAGTGGGGAGGGATTGCATTGGGAGTTATACCTGATGTAAATGACAAGTTGATGGGTGCTGATGAGTTGATGGGTGCAGCACACCAACATGGCACAAGTATATAGGTAACAAACCTGCACGTTATGCACATGTACCCTAGAACTTAAAGTATAATAATAATAAAAAATAAATAAATAAATAATCAGAAAAAAAGAATATCTTTTTCTATTAAAATTTTTTTAAGTAGAAAAAAGAAAGCCTCTACCTGATTTCAGCTGTGTAGCACAATAGTTATAGTAATAGCTAACGTTTAAATAGTACTTACTTTGTGCTAGGCACTACATGTTTTACATATATTATCTCAATCCCCATGCTAATTCAATTGCAGAGTGTACCGTTATCACTTCATTTCTCTGGTTCAAAAATTTGAGGCCCAGAGAGTTAAGTAATTTGTCTAAGCTCATGCAACTGGTGAAATGACAGATCTGTGGTTGATCCAAAGTAATCTATTTTCTGAATCTGTGCTTTTAACTAGCACTACTCAAGAGACAAAGCCATACCTAATCTGAAAGGTAATTTCTCAATGATTTGGTTTCTGAAAGTTACAGCTGTGAGATATCCAGGATGCTCCCTGGTCTTTCTTGAGTTTCCTAACTTTATATGCTTTCACTGAACAATAAAATGTTGGAGTGGATGTGATAGAGAAGATGTGCTAGAACTCAAATGGTTCAATTTCACTGCTTATTATCAACTCTTATACAGGAATTTATTGAAGGGGGTAGAGGGTGCTAAGCCTCTAACTAAAAGCAGGTTTGCCAATTGACAAGTTCTTAAAATTTATATTTTCCCCATTCATCAAGACAGCTAACTACAGAGAGCTATTTATAAGGTTGTTTATCCCACATTCCATTGTGCAAGAGGCATTTTTATACCACTCATCCAGCACAGTTCTGTACACACTACAAACAGCAAATGCCCAACAAAAGTCTAGATGATGATGATGATGTTCAGACATATCCAGAAAGTTCTTAACAGGGGGTGATGTGGCTGAGTAGTTAAGAGTAGAACTTTAGAGTCAGATTATATTTAAGTTCAAATCTCAGAGCCACCATTTATAAGTCATGGGTCCTTGGGCAAGTCAATCTCTTGGTTCCTTTGATATTTTTGTGTGTCAAGTAGAGACAAGAAGGTGGTTATAAAGATTAAATGATATGACTCTTGTCAAGAATTTGGCAAGAGCTGCTACTCTCTGTCATCTTCATCATCATCATCATTATCATCATTATCATCTCATCAATAAAAAGTTTAAAAACTATGACTCCACCAAGTTCTAAGTTACCTATAAAGTTCAATGTCGTTCGAAGCAAAAATATAGGAGATCTTTACTGTGGAAGACAGGACTGGGAACATAAAATTCTTGGTGACAGTCTTTAATTGTGGTCATGATACAAGATAGCGGCGTTAGGTGGTCAAAAGGAATCAAGATTGATGATCCCATCTGGAGTCACCTGATGATCCTTGCCATTTCCTGAGAGAAATTGCCTCCAGATACTGTTGTGACTTGGAGATGTGAGTCCCATTCCAACTCAGCATGGCCACAGCCATAGACTGTCAATGCCTGAAGACAACAGAAGGCAGGCCTGGGCCAGGTCTGCCTTTTCATTATTGCCTTCCTACAGTCATAATTACCCAACATGAAAAGTTTCTTCTCTTCCAACAGACAGAGTTACTATATCCAGTCTTGGATTAATAATTTGAAGCCTGCAATGGTTAAACCGTAAACAGGACAGAGTCATGTTAAAAAACAATCACACACAACAAACAGATTTTGTTAAATAAAAAGAACAAACCAAGGGAAAGGTCATAGCTTTTGTATTTCTATAACAAATGTAATGTAATGAAAATCTATATCTGCTGGAATTCCTCTGTTTTTCAGGTTATAAATAAAATTTTCCTTGAATAATCACCTTGCACACTTTCCTTAGGGGAAATTGTTTACATTTCTTCATGTCTTTGTAAATGAAATAAACCTCTTGTGATGGTTAATATTGAGGTCAACTTGATTGGATTGAAGGATGCAAAGTGTTGTTTCTGGGTGTATCTGTGAGGGTATTGCCAAAGGAGATTAACATTTGAGTTGGTGGACTGGGAGAGGCAGACTCACCTTCAATCTGGGTGGGCACCATACAATCAGCTGCCAGCATGGCTAGGATAAAGGAGGCAGAAGAACGTGGAAGGACTAAACTGGCAAAGTCTCCCAGCTTTCGTCTTTCTCCTGTGCTGGATGCTTCCTGCCACCGAACATCGGACTCCAAGTTTTTCAGCTTTTGGATACTTGGACTTACACCAGTGGTTTGCCAGGGGCTCTTGGGCCTTCAGCCACAGACTGAAGGCTGCACTGTTGGCTTCCCTACTTTTGAGGTTTTGGGACTTGTACTGGCTTCCTTACTCCTCAGCTTGCAGACAGCATATTGTGGGACCTCACCTTGTGATCCTGCGAGTCAATACTCCTTAATAAACTCCCCTTCATATATACATATATCCTACTAGTCCTGTCCCTCAAGAGAGCCCTAACACACCTCCATTTAAATCAGCATTTCCTATTCAGATCATTCCTTCAAAAGAATGATGAACACATTTGTTTTTCAAAATACAACTTAGTGATGAACTTAACTGGTATCAGAGGCTACCATAAGTCAGCTCAGTTTGAGAGATACTTTTGGCAATTAATGGTTATGATACCAGAAGTTCCTTTGGGAGATTGTTGCAGTAATGGCCCCCAATTTGTTCAAGTCTTCTGTACCCTTGCCCTTAGGTAGTCTCCTTCTGTACTGACTCTGTATTGTTTGGCCATATGATTTGTGTGGCCAATAGGACAACAACAAATGTGATGCAAACAAAGATTTGAAAAGCACTTGCCACATTAAAGCCATCCCTCTCTTGTTATTCTTGGGACTTTTGTGAAAGCTGCCACGTAAACAAGCCCATCCAGGGCTGCCTGGTGGCTGATGAGAGAGATTCATGGCTGGAACTCAAATGGCTGCCTCAGCTAACACCCAGCCAATATCCTTGCTGACCCAGCAGCTGCCTGCAGGCACATGAGTGTCACCCAGCTGAGACCAGCAGAAGACTCATCCATCTGAGCCCAACCCAAATTGTCAGACCACAGGATTATTGTTATTGTTGTTTTAAGCTACTAGATTTGGGGTGGTTTGTTACACAGTGAAAGCTAACTGATATCATGTCCCAGTGAGAACAGAATTGTATCAACAGCACCAGAGCAAATGATTGATTCCATCAGAATGATTTTACATATAAACAGCTGTGATTGAAATCGACATAAAATATCAGGAAGTGAGCAAATGTGGGGTGGCCCATCCATCCACAGAAAAACAGTTATCAACGTGGTCACTATGAAAACTAGAACAAACATAGCTAGAGAGATAAGTTAGGCTATGGGCCAGATTTATTATGCAGGGGTATGGGAATGGACTGACCTCTCACCACTCAGTGTTTGGAATCAACTGAGTAGACACTTGAAATGATAAGGATTTTAAGAATAGTAAGGGCCTCCAATTCAGCGCCACCTAAAACTTCATTTGTTTGCTACTTGCTACTTGGCATTTTGTTTTACATCAGGTTCTTGAAGCCTTTTTGGTTGGACAAGCTCAAATGGCTCGTGAAACAGGGACTTGTTCTATGATGTTGTTTTCCACCTACTTTTCCTAAGTGTGTACTCTGTAAGAGGTCCCTTAGAAAATGGGTTGTGTGGTCTCATAAGTCACAGTACACTCTTTACTCCTCTGGGAATTTCACAGTATACTTTGACATGTTAAAGGCCTGTTGGCCTTCATTTACTCCAGCACTTCCAAAATATATTTGATCATGCAACTCTTTTTGTAAGGTATATTAAAATCTCATAACCAATGTTTGTCAGGGTAGACTTTGAGGACTTTTTTTACTTTCTTATAATGAAATATATCACACATACAGAAAAGTACATGAAACACAAACATGCAGCATTGTAGAACAAACACTCTTATAACTACTATCCAGGTCAAGAAATAGAATATTGCTAACCCCTTCACTAGACCCCTCTGTACTCCTGGCTCATCACAGACCCCACCCTCCTCCTTAGAGGTAGCCATTTCCCTGACTTTATGATAATAACTTCCTTGCAGTGTTTTATTTTTATTTTTATTTTTTTGCCACATAAGTATGCAACCATAAACTATCGACGGTTTTGTGGTTTTTTTTTCTGTTTTCAAAAGCTTTGTAAATGTAATTATACAGTATGTATTGTGGGGGAATACTATACTTAGGTACAAGTATCTTCAACTTTGACAGCAAATGTCAAATTGTTTCCCAAATTGATGGTGCCAATTGACATTCTAATCACCAGTGTATGAGAGTTTCAGTTGCTCCACATCCTAGGTTATACTTGGTAATGTGAGATGTTTTAATTTTTGCCAATCTATTTGGTGCATAGTGGAGAATTTAATTTGCCCTTTTCTGATTAGCAATGAGGTTGAATATGTCTTATTATGTTTATTGATCATTTGGATATCTTCTTTTGTATGGTTTATGTTCAATTCTTGCTTATTTTTCTACTGGGTCTCTATTTCTTTCTTAATTTATAGGAGTGCTTCATATGTTCTAGATAAATGCCCTTTATTGAGTATAGGAGATGAAAATGTCCTCCTTCTCTTTATGGCTTGATTTTTCTCTTTCTTTCTTTTTTTATTTTATTTTTATTTTTTAGTATTCCATACAGAAATAGAAACTTTTTCTTTTCCTTAATAGTGTCTTTTGTCAAACAGAAGTTCTTCATTTAAGTATAATCAGAAGGTATCAATTGTTTTCCTTTTATGCTTAGTTATTTGTGTGTCTCCTTTAATCATGCCTGTCTCCATGTCCAGTGATCTTCTGGGGAGCTGGACTTTGAATGGTAAGGTCTTTGGTCACTGGTAGTGGTGAAAGCCAAAAACTGCAGGCTTCAGACAACTGAGGAGAAAGGAGAGAAGGTAGAAAGGGGAAGGCCAGAGGACAATAGATAGCAGCAGGAAGGCAACATGTGCCCTGTGGGTGAATGGAGGGTATGATTGAAGGCAGATTAAATGTCACTTTTACCATCCACTTATTCATACATGGAATGACAATAATGGAATATTAATACAAGTCAGTTTATTTCATAATGTTAGAAACCGTTTTCAAAATAAAAGATAGACCGGAAAAACATTTTAGCTAGATAAGGTTTTCTTTACAGTTATCTATACTATTGTGTGCAACAACATGAAGCTTGGTATCTTGATATATTCTCACTCCAGGTATCTGCTTTATTCTCCCATGAGAAATGCTACAAGGACAAGAACATTGCATTCTACTGGTAGTGATTGAGGAGAAACTTATTGGAGGTCAAGAAACTGACATTTCTTGGGTTGCTACTACATGCCAAGCACTTGTACTGAGCTGTTGACATACATTACACAGTTCATTTCTTTTCAATTCTGGAAGGAGGTATCATTATCTCTTTTTTTTTTTAATAAATGGGGAACTTGAGGTTCACTGGGGCAAAATAACTTGAGTAAGGTCACACAAGTCAACCAACCAGTCAATGACAAAGGCAGGATTTGAACTCAAGGTTGAATCTAACCCCACAGCCCATGCTCTCCCACTGCAACATGCTGCCTTCCTGTAGGAGCAAGGGACTTTGGAAGTGTTATGGACTAAATATTTGTGTCCCCCCAAAATTTATATGTTAAAATCTTAATCCCCAAAATGATGGTATTAGGAGGTAGGTTTCAGAAGTGATTAGGTTATGTGGGCAGAGCCTTCATGAAAGGGATTAGTGCCCCCAGAGAGCTCCCTTGCTCTTTCCACCATGTGAGGACTCAGCAAGAAGATGCTATCTATGAACCAGGAAGCAGGCCCTCACCAGACCCAGAATCTGCTGGTGTTATGTCTTGGACTTTCCAGTCTCCAGGACTGTGAGAAATAAATGTTTGTTGTTTAGGCCACCCAGTCCATGGTATTCTGTTATAGCAGCTCAGACGGACTGAGACAGCAACACTGCTCTATGAAAGTGAATTAGTGTTCTCCTTTGCTGCATGATAAATTGGTGAAGAAAAATCTTTATATTCACGTCTGTCTTTATGTGGGTTACCCTGGAGGCAGAACCTAAGACAAGGATGTGAATGCAAGTCGTTCCTTTGGGAGCAAGAAACAGCAGGTGAAGTGAGACAGAAAGGGGACGCAGCCAATACAGGGAACATTATCAAACATAAGGGACAACTGGAGCTCAGTCCTGCTGGGGAACTCTCAAAGGCCATGGCTGCCCCACACCCCTGAGTTACTCTACTTCATAGCTACTCCAACCTAGGAGTGGGGAAGCTGTGTATTGATCCACCAACTCACATCCATCATTGGATGAGGGTAGCTTTTTGAAGGATTAATTCTTCAACCCTTTGGGCTTGCCCTGGGGGTAGTCCTAGATGCTCCTAGGGCTAGAAAGTTTCCTCCGGCAAAGCACTGCAGTTATTTGCAATAAAGACCTTTTGGTGTACAGGTGGATACAGAGGGGATATGGCAGAAAACTGATACTGTCTGCTACATCCTTTACTAATAAAAGCCAATGAAAAATAAAAATAATCATGAGCTCTGGTAAAGGAGAGAAGGCTACAGAAAAGTTTAGAATCACTGTGCAATGGAATATTCCTGAGACGTTCACACTTGCACCATCAAATCTAATTTGCCACACTAAGGAAGTGACACTCACCACACTGCACTTTAATAATTTAGCTATTATTCCAGAGTGATCCTATTAACAGTCTATTCATTTTCTCCATGGCAGTTCAGTCATTGAAATTCACCACTGTGTCTTGTGACTATTAGTGATACTCTGAGAAGCATTATATGAGCATGTACAAAAAAAGACTTAACAAAGATTTCCCACGCAACCTGATACTAAAGACATGATTACCACAGATGACTGGAGAATAGACTGGGCTGGGCTTGATCTCAGAACTTTCTCTTATCCCTGGAGTGTTTCATCTTACCTTCCCATTCAAAAAATAGGGGAGGAGTGGATAGTGGGGGTGGTACTTAGAGATTTTAAATACTAAAAGAAGGGTGTTTTTTTGTTTTTTGTTTTGTTTTGTTTTTGTTGTTTTGTTTTGTTTTGTTTTGTTTTCTTTTGTTTTTTGACAGTCTCGCTCTATTGCCCAGGCTGGAATGCAGTGGCACAGTCTTGGCTCACTGCAACCTCTGCCTCCCGGGTTCAAGCAATTCTCCGGCCTCAGCCTCCCAAGTAGCTGGGACTACAGGCGCGTGCCACCACGCCTGGCTAACTTTTTGTGTTTTTAGTAGAGACAGGGTTTCACCATGTTAGCCAGGATGGTCTCGATCTCCTGACCTCGTGATCTGCCCGCCTGGGCCTCCCAAAGTGCTGGGATTACAGGTGTGAGTCACCACGCCAGGCCAAGAAGGGGCTTTTTAATGCTAATTAACCTACATAATCCTTTTCAGAGACTAGAACTTTCAACTGCTTTAAAATAGGAAAAAGGTGTAAAAAGTGAGAAGGAGGGAAGAGTTAACTATTTTAAGAAGCAAAAACCAAAGTGAACTTGCACTGAGTATAGAGAGAGCTGTGGTGCTGGACAGATTCACAAGAAGCAAATGTTAAAAGAAAAATGCTACAAAATTGAAATAATTTTCAGTTTCTGGCTCAATTCCTTGCTCGATAATATACAATTGGAGCCCTGTCTAGAACAAATGTGCCGCAATTTAATTCATTTGCTTTTGTGAAAGTAGTTTTAGACCAAGGAATAAAAGTAAAATTTTGCTAATTAGCTAACAAAGCAGTCACTCCTTTCCTAAATCCCACCCCTCCATACACACATACACAAATACATGCACATGCACCCATACCTTTTTAAAGACAACATTTTCTTTCTTAAAGATGAAATAATTTCTAAAGAGTTGAAATGCTTGGTGTGTATTCTAGCCTCAGGATTGTTTTTTGTTACTAGAGCTAGCTACATTGCTCACTGATCATGGCACAAATGATAGAATCAGACTGGCCTGGGTTAGAGTTCTGGTTCTCCACTTACTGGTCTTAGTTTCCTTTTTGTAAAGTTCCCTGTTAGTAGGGGAAAAAATATGCTTCAGTGGAAAATTATGCACTGTCCAGAGCAGAGGTAAACGGAAATCTTTTCTGTAAAGAGCCAGCTAGTAAATATTTTAGGCTTTGTGAGCTATATGGCCAATGCTGCAACTACTCGACTTAATGAAAGCAGCCATAGACAATACATAAGTGAATGTGTCCAATAAAATTTTATTTCCAAAAACAGGCAATGGACTGCATTTGACCCATGATCAGTAATCTAGAGCACAACTTTTCTGGGTTATATGATTCTAGCCTTTCATTGCCATTCAGCAAATTTACAACTCTATATTTGCAAAATAATTTGTGTCCATATATATGCAAATTCTGTCCAGTAGAGGTTTAAATTATTTCCTTCCCCCACTGTAGAAGAGACAAATTTTGTCTCAATTTGCATATTCGGTTCAATATTCCTGATCTATAAACATGTTTGTTCTTTGACTCTCCCTTCAACTGGTTGTAACATCTTACCAGCTCCCTTACTGAGTTAAATCTTTAACATTATTAAGAAAAAAAAAATTCTGACACTTGTTATAATGGTAAGGATGACTTTATTCAGGACTATTGCAATATGTGTCAGCACTATTGTCAGAGGCATTTGAAACAGAGCGACTCCATCTTGAGTGAGGGCTAGGAAAATGAGGCTGGGACTTGCTGGGCTGCGTTCGCAGAAAGTCAGGCATTCCTAGCCTCTAGATGTTTAAGGTTAAGGGAACAAATTAATAATGTTTACTAAACAGACCCAGACTTGGGAATGTCCAGATATCCTGATATCTGGAAAACAAAGGCATTCCTAATTTTGCTTTAAAGATAATAATATTGATTCTTGCAAAATATAGTAATTAAGAAAATTAATGCTTCGTCACAAATCCTTGTAGCAGAGCACATCTCCCCATATACACAGGCATTGTACCTAGGGTAGGCATTTCTCCTCTTACTTTCAGGAATGTCCTACTCTGTCTATGGAGTAGCTGTACTTTCACTACTTTACTTTCTTAATAAACTTGCTTTTACTTTGCACTGTGGACTCACCCTGAATTCTTTCTTGTGTGAGACCCAAGAACCCTCTCTTGGGGTCTGGATCAGGACTGCTTTCCTGTAATACTATCATAATAGGAGAGAGAGGCCAGACTCAACTCTGAATACAACAAAGATAGCTGGGTATTTATAACCAACGAGCAGAGTGAGTGGGAATCAGTGGATAAAAATTACTAAGAAGAGACATCAAGGGAAGGAGGATTCTTGCTAAATTTACTTAACAGGATTCTTGCTAAAGGTAAGCCAAGATAATCAGATATTAGTAGTGGGGGGATTCATATTAAACTGACTTAGTAATATTCTTGCTAAAAGAAGAGATACTCATTTTTCCTTTGAACAATGTAAATCCATTTTTCATTTGGTTGCCTTTTGTTCATTAGGGACAAGCTGAATCATCTGTTAGATTTGGTATTACAGCAGTCAATCACGGAGATTTCTAGATGTTGAGTTCAAAGCATCCTGAGTCCTGTACACAGCAGCAGCTCCAGGCATGAAAGTTCCTCATTGTCTAGCTTCAGTTTGCAGGGCTTCTTTAAGTCCTGGTTCAGCTACAAACAACCTAGAGTACAAATAAAGTTCTTGACAATCGGGTTTTAACTCTCAGTGGTGCCAAGTCAGGAGAGTGGGAGAAAAATTGAAAATGTTAAGTTGGAGAGTTGTAGCCAGATATTGGAGGAAACTAGAAAGAATTGGAAATTGGTAGCATCACACCTGTAATCCCAGCATTCTGAGAGGCTGAGGCAGGTGGATCCCTTGAGTTCAGGAGTTTGAGACCAGGTTGGGAAACATGGCGAGACTCCCATCTCTACCAAAAATAAAAAAAAGTAGCTGGGCATAGTGGTGTGTGCCTGTGGTTCCACCTACTTGGGAGGCTGAGGTGGGAGGATTGCTTGAGCCAGGGGATGGGGGAGTTGCAGTGAGCCAAGATCATGCCACTACACTCCAGCCTGGGTAACAGTGCCAGACCCAAGAAAGAACGAAAGAAAGAGAGAGAGAGAAAGATAGAGAGAAAAAAAGAAAGAGAGGGAGAGAGACAGAAAGAGAGAGAGAGAAAGGAAGGAAGGAGGGAAGGAAGGAAGGAAGGAAGGAAGGAAGGAAGGAAGGAAGGAAGGAA
>NW_012105254.1:458916-528375 GCF_000951045.1 Mandrillus leucophaeus
ACGAGGTCAGGAGTTTGAGACCAGCCTGGCCAACATGGTGAAACCCCGTCTCTACTAAAAACACAAAAATTAGCTGGACATGGTGGCGGGCACCTGTAATCCCAGCAACTTGGGAGGCTGAGGCGGGTGCCTGTAGTCCCAGCTACTCGGGAGGCTGAGGCAGGAGAATGGCGTGAACCCGGGAGGCGGAGCTTGCAGTGAGCCGAAATCACGCCACTGCACTCCAGCCTGGGCGACAGAGAGAGACTCCATTGCAAAAAAAAAAAAAAAAACAAACAAACAAACAAAGAAACTCTCTTGAGACTAGGAAACCAAGCCAAGAATTCACCTCAGACTTCACCTGCAATACCTATAAGGTTTAAGTGAATTCCTTTCTTCTCAAGGCCCCTAAAATACCCTAAGGTTCTTGGGACTGCCAGGAAGTGACATTGATTACTCATCTGTAAAACTGGGAGAATTATAAGCCATGTACCAGGCTGGTTTTTCCAAGAGGACTTTGAAAGCATTGGTTCCATAAAGTCAACCTGAGCTCCTTAAAACTGTCCGTTCATATCTGATTCTATGCATCATTCTCAAGTGTGACATTCTAGTCAAAGCCTTGACAATATAATTTTTCCAATTGTGTCCTGTTACAAGAACAGTTCCTTATTGAACTCATGTGAATAATTATATTATCATGGGAAGAGGAACACTTAGTTTCCAAATTATGAAGAGACTAGGCAGGAAGAAAAGATAAATATTTCATTATGAGTTATAGATATCTTAAGAGCAAAGGGAAAGGGGTTCCTTATATTCAGAAAATGGAATGTTAGAGAACCAGCAATATTCCAAATAAAAGTCACACAAATCATAATCCTTCTTTGTCAGTTTATTCAGTCTCATGTAATTAATTCTCACTCTACTTGATCTTGGGTTAGCAATTTTATGAACCCACTAGCTTCTTTACTAGAGATCTGGGACCCCTTCCTCTGTCCAGTGGTATGGTCTCAAAGTTATGTAAGCAATGCCATCAGAAGATTGTACCCTAGAGTGCCTGTCATAGTCCTTTCCATGGGTCTATGAGACAGTCACTTTTTGCTGAAGATGAGGCACTCTGGTTTGTAGGTGATTGCAAATGCTTTCAGAGAAAAATAAGAATAAAACAAAAACTATCTGTGGAGGACAAAAGAATTAAAATAGCAATGGTTAAAGATCTGACGAGAGTTCATTTGACAAGGAAATTTGGTTATTTCTGTGGCATACAACAGTTTAAAATAAGAACCAGAATAATGACTGATAACATTATACCAGGATGTATCATGGACAGCAAGGATATTGACAAATTGCTAGGAAGTTTATACAATTTCTGGCATAATTTTATTAATAAGATTTACTCAGTCAGGCGCCGTGGCTCACGCCAGTAATCCCAGCACTTTGGGAGGCTGAGGCAGGCAGATCACGAGGTCAGGAGATCAAGACCATCCTGGCTAACACGGTGAAACCCCATCTCTACTAAAAATACAAAAAAATTAGCTGGGCGTGGTGGTAGCTGCCTGTAGTCCCAGCTACTCTGGAGGCTGAGGTAGGAGAATGGCCTGAACCTGGGAGGCAGAGCTTGTAGTGAGCTGAGATTGCACCACTGCACTCCAGCCTGGGCGATGGAGCGAGACTCCATCTCAAAAAACAAAAACAAACAAACAAACAAAAACATTTACTCATGCTAATATTACCTAGGGAAGATTAAGCATCTCTTCTTAATTGACAATGCTTTTTATGCAGCTCAACATTTTAAATAAACCTAATTTTTTAAAGAAAAATTTATTTTTACAAAGTGAAAAAACAAATCCTTTAGGATTTTCCCAGGGTCCTTTGGAAAAACTCAAAGTCAGTTTGAGATCAGTAAAATTTAACTTAGAATTGATTTGGGTCGGCTGGGTGCGGTGGCTCATGCCTGTAATCCCAGCATGTTGGGAGGCCGAGACATGCGGATCACCTGAGGTTAGGAGTTCAATACCAGCCTGGCCAACGTGGTGAAACCCTGTCTCTACTAAAAATACAAAAATTAGCCAGGTGTGGTGGTGGGCACCTGTAATCCCAGCAACTTGGGAGGCTGAGGCAGGAGAATCGCTTGAACCTGGGAGGCAGAGGTTGCAGTGAGCTGAGATCGCAACATTGCACTCCAGCCTGGGCAACAGGAGTGAAACTCCATCTCAAAAATAAACATAAAAATAAAACAAAGGGGGAAGTTGTCAAAGATGTCAAAAGGTTTAAACACTTGGCTAAGTGAGATTCTATGTCACTGCAAAACAGTATTTAGTTACTTATTTAACCAAAATAACACTAAAGATTTCAAAAATAACTATAGGAGGTTACATGATTGTAGAAAAACCTCAGCTCTTTTAAAAAGTAAAAAGAAGCAGAGCACAGTGGCTCATGCCTGTAATCCCAGAACTTTGGGAGTCCTAGGTGGGTGGATAACGAGGTCAGGAGTTTGAGACCAGCCTGGCCAACATGGTGAAACCCCGTCTCTACTAAAAACACAAAAATTAGCTGGACATGGTGGCGGGCACCTATAATCCCAGCTACTGGGGAGACTGAGGCAGGAGAATCATTTGAACTCAGGAGGTGGGAGTTGCAGTGAGCCGAGATCACACCACTGCACTCCAGCTTGGGTGACAGAGCAAGACTCCATCTCAAAAAAAAAAAAAAGTGAAAAACCTCAGTCCTCTTAAATAATCAAGAACATGATAAAGATTAACATAAAGCACAGAATCTTTTTCATCTAGGTGGGTTACTTAAAAAGTAAAGAAAAACCTCTTGTAATCTCTTATTAACAGCAGATCAGCAATCCAAAAATATTTTGTCATTTTCAACAGAGACAAAACCAAATTGTATCAGTGTATTTTTGATATTGAAGTTCATTTCTTTCTTTTTATTTATTTATTTTTGAGACAGAGTTTTGCTCTTGGTGCCCAGGCTGGAGTGCAATGGCGTGATCTCAGCTCATCACAACCTCCAGCCCTCGGGTTCAAGCAATTCTCCTGCTTCAGCCTCCCGTGTAGCTGGGATTACAGGCATGTGCCACCATGCCCGGTTAATTTTCTAATTTTAGTAGAGACAGGGTTTCTCCATGTTGGTTAAGCTGGTCTCGAACTCCCGACCTCAGGTGATCCACCCAACTTGGCCTCCCAAAGTGCTGGGGTTACAGGCATGAGCCACCGCACCTGGCCTGAATTGCATTTCTTTAAAAACCTTGTAAATAAATCCATCAGACATTAGTTAACTTGGACCACATATGATTCCTTTTCCAAGATTCCTTTTCTGTAAGCTTTCTACAACTTTTTTAGCCACTTTATTGCGGTATTATTGACACACAGAAAGCTGTACATATTTAATGTATACAACTTGATGAGTTTACATATAAGCATTCAACTGTGAAATCATCACCACAATCTATGCCATAAGCCTATCCATCACCTTCAAAAGTTTCTTCCACCATCTTTATCATCTTTTTCATGTGATAAGAACACTTAACATAAGAGACTTCCCCTTAGAAAATTTTAAAATGTACAACATAGTATTGTAAAACATAAGCACTATGCTGTACAGATCTCTAGGACTTACTCATTCTGTATAACTGAAACTGTGAACCCTTTGACCAATACCTTCACATTTCCTCCTTCACCAATACCCTGGCAAGCATCATGTTAGTCTCTGTTTATATGACTTTGGGTAGTACAGACATTTTAACAATATTCATTATTCCAATGCATTAACACAGAATATCTTTCCATTTACTAATATCTGTTTTAATTTCTTTCATTAATGTCTTACAGTTTTCAGTGTGTAAGTCTTTCACTTCTTTGGTTAAGTTTGTTCCTAAGTATTTTATTCTTTTTGATGATATTGTAAACAGTATTGATTTCTTATCTTTCTGTATACATAGTTCATTGTAAGTATATAGGAATGCAACTGATTTTTGTATGTTGATTTTGTATTGTGGAACTCTTCTGAATTTGGTCATTAGTTCTGGAGCTTTTTTAGGTGTTTTTAGGGTTTTCTACATATAAGATTATGTCATCTGCAAACAGAGGTAATTTTACTTCTTTCTTTCCAATTTGGATGCTGATATGGTTTGGCTGTGTCCCCACCCAAATCTCATTTTGAATTGTAGCTCCTATAATCCCCACATGTTGTGGGAGGGACCCTGTGGGAGGTAATTACATCATTCCCGTGCTGTTCTCATGATAGTGAATAAGTCTCACAAGATCTGATGGCTTTATAAAGAGGAATTCTCCTGCACACATTCTTGCCTACCGCCATGTAACACGTGCTTTTGCTCTTCCTTCACCTTCTGCCATGATTGTGAGGCCTCCCCAGCCATGCTGAATTGTGAGTCAATTAAACCTCTTTCCTTTATAAATTACCAAGTCTCGGGCATATCTTTATTTGCAGCATGAGAACAGATTAATACAGATGTCTTTTATTTATTTTTCCTGCCTAATTTCTCTGGCTAGGCCTTCCAGTACTATGTTGAATAGAAGTGATAAGAGCAGGCATCAAGGTCTTTTTCCAAATCTTAGAGGAAAAGTTTTAAATTTTTCACCATTGAATATGATGTTAGCTGTGAGCTTTTCATATGTGGCCTTTGTTGTGATAGTTAAGTTCTTTCTACACTTAATTTATTGAAAGATTTTGTCATAAAATGGTGTTAAATTTTGCCAAATGCTTTTCCTGCATGTATTGAAATGATCATGTAATTTTTATCCTTCATTCTGTTAATGCAGTGTATGACATTGATTGATTTGCATAGATTGAACCATCTTTTCATCCCAGGGGACAAGTCTCACTTGGTCATAGTAAATGATCCTTTTAATATGCTGTTGAATTCTGTTTGCTAATATTTTGTCGAGGATTTTTGCATATACGTTCATCAAGGATAATGACCTATAGTTTCCTTTTCTTGTGATGTCTTTGTCTGGCTTTCATATCAGGGTGATGCTGACCTCATGAAATGAGTTTGGAAGGGTTCTCTGTTCTACTTTTGGAAGAGTTTAGAAAGAATTGATATTAATTCTTCTTTAAATGTTTGATAGAATTGACTTGTGAAGCCATCTGATTCTGGGCTTTAATTTCTTGAATGGTTTTTGATTATTGATTCAATCTCATTTGTTACTGGTCTGTTAAGAATTTCTATTTTTTCTTGATTTAGTCTTAGTAGGTTTTATATTTCTGGGAATTTATCTATTTCTTCTAGATTATCCAGTTTGTTGGTGTATAACTGTTCATAATAGTTCCTTAAGATCTTTTTATTTCTATGGCTTCCATTGCAATGTCTTCTCTTTAATTTCTGATTTTAATTATTTGAGTCCTTTTTTTTTCTTAGACTAGCTAAAGTTTTGTCAATTTTGTATTTTCAAAACACCAACCTTTAGTTTCATCACATTTTCTATTGTTTTTCTATCTCTATTTCATTTATTTCTCTCTAATCTTTATTATTTCCTCTTTCTGCTAACTTTAAACTTAGTTTGCTCTTCTTTTTCTAGTTCCTTGAGGTGTAAAGTTAGGTTGTTTATTTGAGGTCTTCTTTTATAATGTAGGCATTTACCAGTATAAAATTCCCTCAGTACTACTTTTACTGCATCCCATAAGTTTTGTTATGCTATGTTTTCATTTTCAATGATCTTGAGATATTTTCCTTTGATTTCTTTTTTGACCCAATGGTTGTTTAAAAATGTTTAATATCCACTTATTTTTAAATTGTGCTGTTTTTCTGTTGTTATTGATTTCTACTTTCATTCCATTGTGGTCAGAAAATATACTTGAAATGATTTCAATCTTCTTAAATTTGTTAAGACTTGTTTTGTGACCTAGCATATGATCTGTCCTACAGAATGTTCCATGAATGCTTCAGAATGTATATTCTGCTGCTATTGGGTGAAATGATCTGTATATGTCTGTTAGGTCTGTTTGTCTATTTGGTCTATACTGTTGTTCATATCTGCTATTTCCTTATTGGTTTTCTGTCTGGGTGATCTATTAATTATTAAAAGTAGTGCCCTGTTTCAACAAAAAAATTAAAAATTAGCTGAATGTTGTGGTGCGTGTCTGTGGCCACAGCTATTCAGGAGGCTGAGGTGGGAGGACTACTTGAGCCCAGGAGGTCGAGGCTGTAGTGAGCCATGATCATGCCATTCCACTACAGTCTGGGTGACAGAGTGAGACCATGTCTCAATAATAATAATAATAAATAAAAATAAAAGTGGGGTATTGAAGTCTCCTACTATGTTATATTACTGTCTATTTCTTCCTTCAGATTTGTCAATGCTTGCATTATGTATTTTGGTGCTCTGATGTTGGGTGCATATTTATTTATAATTGTTATATCTTCTTGTCAAATTGACCTTTTATCATTGTATAAGTTTCTTTGTCTCTTGTGACATTTTTTGACTTAATGTCTAATTATCTAAGTACAGCCAGTTATACTTTCTTGGTTACCATTTATATGGAATATCTTATTCAATCCCTTCACTTTCAGCCTATGTGCACCCTTAAATCTAAAGTGAGTCTTTTGCGGATATCATATACCTGGAACGTGTTTCTTATCCATTCAGTTACTCCATATTATTATTATTATTATTATTATTATTATTTTTTTAGAGATTGGGTTTTACTATGTTGCCCAGACTTGAACTCCTGGGCTTAAACAATCCTCCTAGTTCAGTCTCCTGAGTAGCTGGGACTACAGATGCATATCTCTGCACCTGGCCATATCTTTTTATTGATGACTTTAATCCGTATACATTTAAAGCAATTATTCATAGGTACAGACTTATTATTGCCATTTCATTATTTGTTTTCTGTCAGTTTTGTGATTATTTTGTTCCTCTCTTTTTCTTTTGCTATCTTTCTTTTGATTTGATTTCTTTGTAGTAATATATAGTCTACGTTGAAACAACACAGGGATGTTACATTAATCTATATTTGTCTATATATTTACTTTTACCAGTGAGAGATATACTTGCATTTGCTTTCATATTTCTCTTTAGTGTTCTCTCATTTCAACTCGAAGAACTCCCTTTACTCTATTTAGCGTTTCTTGTAAGGCAGGTCTAGCGTTGACAAACTTAATCAGTTTTCGTTTTTCGAGGGAAGTCTTTGTCTCTTCCTCATTTTTGAAAGACAGTTTTATCAAGTATAGTATTCTTGGTTGGCCAAGATTTTTTCCTGTTGGCTCTTTGAACATGTCATTCTACTCTCTCCTGTCCTGCAAGGTTTCTGCTGAGAAGTCCGCTGATAGTCTTATGGAGGCTCCTTTGTAAGTAACAAGTCATTTTTCTCTCACTGCTTTCAAAATTCTTCCTTTGTCTTTGACTTTTTACAATTTAATTATAATGTATCTCAGTGTAGACCTCTTTAAGTTCAATCTTTTAGGGTTCTTTAGATTTCATGAATCTGGATGTTCATTTTTCTCCTCAGATTTGGGAAGCTTTCATCCATTATTTTTAAAAATAAGCTTTTGCCTTTTTCTCTTCCTTCTTTACTTCTGGAATTGCCATAATGTCTAAATTAGTTCACTTGATGGTGTTCCATAAGTTCCATAAGCTTTCTTCACTCTTTTTTTTTTAATTCTTTTTTCTTTGTTCCTCTGACTGGATAATTTCAAATGATCTGTCTTCAAGTTCATTGATTCTTTCTTCTGTTCAATCAAGCATATGTGTGATGTTCTCTATTGAATTTTCAGTTCAGTCATTTTATTCCTCAGCTCCAGAATTTCTATTTGATTCTTTATGATTTCTATCTCTTTATTCAACTTCTCATTTTGTTAATGTATTACTTTTCTGACTTCATTTACTTTTCTGTGTTCTCTTGTAGATCACTGAGCTTCTTTAAGACAATTAGTTTGAATTCTTTGTCAGAAAATGTGTAGATCTACATTTCTTTGAGGTCAGTCACTGAAGTTTTATTTGGTTCTCTGTTGGTGTTATGTTTTTCCAATTCTTCATGTTCCTTGTGGCTTTATGTTGGTATCTGCACATTTGAAGAAGCAGTCACCTCTTTTAATCTTTATGAACTGGCTTCATTAGGGAAAGAACCTTACTAGTCAACCCTGCTAGAGATTCTGGGTGTCTCTCAAAACTTTTCTATGGATGCACCTGTTCTATTCTTCTTGTCCCTTTCTAGAGGAGAAGTCTTAGGATTTTAGGTCTTCTCTCAATCCTGCAGAGCCATGCCAGGTTCTGAGAGCTGTTTAATTCTTTTCCCAAGGTCAGTGCACCAAGATGTCGGAAAAATGGGTGCAAGCTCCAGTTCTGTCCCTCCCCCCGAATAATCAATCACGAGGTTGTGAACCTTCTCCAAATTCTGCAGTTGAGTCAGCTGCAGAGATCCATGCCAGCTTCTGGATATCTGTGTGCCATCTGTGAGGGCACATGAGGCACCATTTATGGGGGCATGAGCTAGCTGACTACTAAAGTCTGTGGGCTAGTTTGCTGCTGGGGTCTGTGGATGGGATGACCAGTGGGGTCCACAGGCTGGCTGGCAGGGTCTGCAGGCTGGTCGTTGAAATATGCTTGTCAGTTTGTTTGAGCACCTGTCCCTTTATTTTGTTCTTGGCTGCCCCCAGGCAATCTAGTCATACTGGTTCCCTCAGCATTCTGTGTGAGGAGAGAGAGAAGCATTCTGGGCAGCACCCTCAAGGACTAGGGAAGCTGAATGCTCATGTCACCTTCTCTTTCCCCCTTAGGAAAAATCACAGGCTGAGGGTGGGTCTCTCTTGGCCCTGAATTGTGCCAGCTTGGGAGAAAGATAATGCAGGTAAAGTGAAAATATTCTTCTTACCCTTTTTAGTGTGGGCATTCTCTGATTGTGTTCTCCACTAAGGTACTAGAGCCCGTCAGCTGGACTCTAGGTATTTTATTCTGTGGATAATTGTTGAATTGGTATTTCTGTGGCAATACAAGGGCCAGGAATTCCTATTCCTCCATCTTGCTGACATCACTCTTTTTCTACAATTTTTTATATCCATTTAATTTCTGTCCTACATTTTCCTCTTTATACTTTAGGACAAAATTACTATTTTTCCCTTAACAAATATATATCCTACATACCTTGTAGACTTTGCATACAGTTTCCCTTTGTCCTTATTGTTAAACTTTCATTCTACTTACATCAACTTAATACACATGATCTTAACAATTATGCTTGGATTGTTCATAAAAATTTCTTAAGACATTAAACAAAGCTAGCCATCATCTCAACTTATTTCCCTGATAAATATTTTTATAGCACATGCACATTAGGCAAGTATCAAAAATCAAAAACCTAAAAAAATAAATACATGAGTTTTCTGTTTTACTGCTGCTCTTGATACACATGAAGTAATGGATATCAACAAATTCATTTTCGTGCATCTTTACTCATACATTTGTTTAGTTTGAATTTATAATTTTTATAATTTTTATCATTTGGCAGAGGTAATAGTACCTTATTTGAGTAGTAAACCCAAGTAGAATACAAATGTATATTCATATTATAAATAATGATAATTTAGGAGACATATCTGTTTTTATGAAACCGATACCACATTAGTCTTGTTTGCCAAAGATTTACCTAAACTGTATGTACCTGAAAAATATTTGGGTTAGTTTCTATATTTCTGGGAGTTTTAGAAATATTTAATTTATGTAAGTGCTTATGTAATATGTAAGCCAATTTGAATAGCACTTCTTTATGGGATTTTGTGAATTAACTTGGTAATACCATCTGGATGTAGGAAACTATCACATACAGACATTTACATACTTAAGTGAACATATAAACAGACACAAATAGAAGCCGTCTAGCTTCCATTCTAAAATTTTAACCATGAGTCAGGTAAAAATACAGTAATATAAACTCACTAATTTGGCTGGGCAAGGTGGCTTATGCCTGTAATCCCAGCACTTTGGGAGGCCGAGGCAGGTGGATCACTTGAGGTCAGGAGTTTGAGACCAGCCTGGCCAACGTGGTGAAACCCCATCTCTACTGAAAATACAAAAATTAGCCAGGCGTGGTGGCATGCATCTGTCATCCCAGCTACTCAGAAGGCTGAGGCAGGAGAATCTCTTGAACCCAGGAAGCAGAGGTTGCAGTGAGCCAAGATCATGCCACTGCACTCCAGCCTGGGCAACAGAGCAAGACTCTGTCTCAAAAAATAAATAAATACATACATATATACATACATACATATATAAACTCACTAATTTATTTAAAATAATTGGCTCTTTGCTCCACTTTATATTTTTATCTGAATTGTGTTTCTGTCAGATGAAAAAAGTTAAGGTTACCTGCTCAACAGGAGGCTAATGCTTTTTGCCAATATTTGCAGAGGAGATTATTAAGATTTTCTTTTGCCCTGATATGTAATATTATGGAGGCTGTGGACCAAATTTTAGGTGAGGGATCTTTTGCAAATACCAAATGGCTGTCTGAGTGTTTCCAAAATTCATGTGAGTGAATAAAATATCCAGTCTGTTTCCAATTACTCTGTTTTTCTTTTTAGCCTTAGGTAGTTGCCATTAGGAGTCCCTGAGTCCATTGAGATCCCCACAATGGGAGGCAGGAGGACTAAAGTTCAAGTGACAATAGAGAATTGAGGCGCTGGAGTGGTATAGAAAAAGTCTGGCAGGGAGTGAACAGAGGGATAGAAGAGATAAAGGCATGAAGGGACTCAAGGGTACTGAATTGAAGACTTAAAGTGGTAAAAGGGGGAAGGAGAAGCAGAGGTGATGGGAAGGGAGAGGTCTTACAAGAGCTAGTTTGGGGAAGCCATTGAAGTTCTAGATTATTCTTAGTAAAATCATGCCAACAAGAAAGAAAGTGGACAGAATAAGTACCCTATTAGTGGAGCATATAGTCAACAGGAATTCCAGAAGGGGGGTTTCAGACATTCCTATGGGAGAAGCAAGATCAAATAAAAGGCACAGACAGACTTCACAAAGAGCCAACAAAAAATTTTCAGCACAGGAATCAGGTAATAAATTCCCACTTGAAACAAAGAGCCAGAAAGAAGGACTTTCAGCCCAAGAGTCAGGGAGTGAATATCTACTTGAAATAAGGAGCCAAGAAGACCTTCCAGCTCAGGAGGTGCCTTTCAAATAAAAAATGCTGAGATTCTATCCCAGCCTCAGAGCGTATATTCAGAATCTTAAGAATTCAAAATTGGTCCATACCCTGCTTCAATGGACTGGTATTCAGAGCATTAGCTCAGAAGTTGGAATACCAATGAATCTCTAATCTATCTTTACTTGGGGTCCTGGTGAGAGGCTTAGGGATCCAATATTGATTCTGATCCTGTTTCACTCATAAGTCACCATAACTGTTAAAGAAAAATTATTCTGATACTTGCTAAAATGGTAAGGAAGACTCTTTAGGCCTATTGAGACAGTCATGAAGACTATCACACTAGGGGAGAGAGGTCAGGTTCAACTCGGAATACAACAAAGACAGATGGGGATTTGTAGCCAATGAGCAGAGTTGCAGATGGGGAGTCAGTGGATGGAAAATTACTAAGAGGAAACATCAATGGTATGGGGATTTTTGCTAATCCTACTTAACAGGATTCTTGCTGAAGGCAGGCCAGGGTGATCAGATATCAAAGGTGGAGAATGAGGAATTTGATCAGATATCAGAAGTAATCAGATTTTGAGGAGGGGGAGATTCTCACTAAACTGACTTAGCAAGATTCTTGCTAAAACTGGGCTAGGCAGGTTGAATAAAAGGCCCAAGAATGAGGCCTAGTTGAAAAGAAGTTTCAGAGGAGCCTGTCTAAAGTTTGGTCAAAGAGAGAGTCTTTATCAACATGTGTTCACTTTACATCTGTATGAAAGTCATGATTGTACTTTCTTTGACAATTATCCCTTAATACAGCCAATGTTTTTGAAGAGATTAGTATAGCACCTGGCACATTGTAAGCATTCAACAAAGTTGTTGTTGAGTTATTATGGCTGTTGCTGTTGTTATGTTGATGTGAATCTATGTTCCAACAAGAAAAAGAGCTCAGCCCAGATGGTTCAGATGAAGAGACTTGAATGAAGAGATTACTTTATGAGCAGGGTAAAGGAACCAACAAGGGATATTAAAGCACCAAGAAACCATGATGAGCAACCAGTATCTTCCCTGTGCTAAAGGAGATGGGGAGGAAATAGTGTCACTGGATCCCAGTGACAGCTTGAGCCATAGAAAAGGGGCCACCTATCAGGATATGTTGTTATGAAGAGACTCAGCTCTCGCCAGAGATGGAGTGCTGAAACAGGGAGAGACCAGGGGAAAAAAAAATATTCTAAACTTTCTCTCTTATTGCCTTCTTTATCACCTGCTAGGCCCTCTCATTGGCTGAATCCAATTAGAAATCAGCTGGCAGGGGAGTGTGGGTGATGCAGTCTGCCTCTCCTGGCACAGATCAGGGCAAAGAAGTATAGAGAATGCATCCTGGGGTAGGGGACTGAAGAATGATCAGCACAATTATTACTACTATATTTTTATAATGCTCAAAGCCTATGGAATATGCAACACCAAGAATGAACCCTAATGTCAACTACGGACTTTCGGTGATAATGGTGTGTCAATGTAGGTTCATCGATGGTAAAAAATGTACCACTCTAGTAGTGGGTGGTGATAATGGGGGAGGCTGTGCCACTGTAGGGGCAGTGGGTATATGGAAAATCTCTGTACATCCCACTCAATTTTGCTGCGAACCTAAAACTGCCCTAAAAAAATAAAACCAATGATCATGGCAGATGGGAGGCAGGACTAGATTCAGCTCTGACTTGGATGGACAGAGCAGTGTGTGGAGGCTCGCATTGTGAATTTTGGCACCAGATCAACTGCAAGAACAAACCAGCAATCCAGAGAGGACCCAAGACCCTCTGAAGGAAGTGGACTGCTCCTGCAGGACCCGGGAGACACCCCAAATACTGAGTACCCCAACTGTGAAAGTGGGAAAGGGAGAGCTTCCTCTCCTGACACACACCCCCACTGGAGAAACTGAAGGTCTGTTTGCAGGAGAAGTTTTCAACCTTACCTGGAACTGAGTAAATTTAGAGAACCAAGTGAAATACAGGGGTAGAGGAAGCAGAGGAAGGCCCTGGGAGCTTGCTGGGTCCCCAAGCAGGCCATTCCTGCCTGGCACCACAGGGATCCATTGGGAGGGCGGCCAGAGGAGCAGGGAGTGGGGAAACACCACAGGGAGAAGGAAATCTCCAGCTGAACTTTGTAACAATTTGAATGGGGCAAGAAGCCTCCTGGCCAGAACTCAGGGCATGAATCCAGTGTGTAGACTCCACAGGCCGGGGAAGAATTAAGCCCTTTTCTTTCACAGCTGGGAGGTGGGTAGCCTGGGGCAAGTTCTCAAGCCCGGCTTGCCCACTGCCTGGAAGCAGACTCGGGGCTGTTAGAGGGGGCATGGTGGGAGCGAGACCAGCCCTTCAGTTTGCATGGGAGCTGGGTGAGACCTGTGATTGCTGGCTTTCCCTCACTTCCCTGACAATCTGCATGATTCAGCATAGGCAGCCATAATCCTCCTAGGCACACAACTCTATTGACCTGGGAACCTCACCCCCATCCCCCACAGCAGCTGCAGCAAGGCCCACCCAAGGAGAGTCTGAGCTCAGACACACCTAGCCCTGCCTCCAACTGATGGTACTTCCCTAACCCATCCTGGTAACTGAAAACAAAGGGCATATAATCTTGGGAGATCTAGGGCCCCACTTACCACTGGGAGGCCAACCAGCACAAAAATAGAGCATTAAACCACCAAAACTCAGAACCCTGACAGAGTCCATTGCACCCCCCTGCCATCTCAACCAGAACAGGTGCTGATATCCATGGCTGAGAGACTCATAGACAGTTCACATCACAGGACGCTGCAGACAACCCCCAGTACCAGCCCAGATCCAGGTAGACTTGCTGGGTGGCTAGTCCCAGAAGACAGACAACAATCACTGCAGTTTGGCTCACAGGAAGCCACGTCCATAGGAAAAGGGAGAGAATACTACATCAAGGGAACATCCCATGGGACAAAAGAATCTGAACAACAGCCTTCAGACCTAGATCTTCCCTCTGACAGAGCCTACCCAAATGAGAAGGAACCAGAAAACCAATTCTGGTAATATGATAAAACAAGGCTCTTTAGTACCCCCCAAAAATCACACTAGTTCACTAGCAATGGATCCAAACCAAGAAGAAATCCCTGATTTACCTGATGCATAATTCAGGAGGTTAGATATTAAGCTAATCAGGGAGGCACCACAGAAAGGCAAAGCCCAATGCAAGGAAATCCAAAAAACAATACAAAAAGTGAAGGGAGAAATATTCAAGGAAACAGCTTAAAGAAAAAAACAGTAAAAAATTCAGGAAACATTGGATACAATTATAGAATTGCAAAATGCTCTGGAAAGTCTCAACAATAGAATTAAACAAGTAGAAGAAAGAAATTCAGAGCTCGAAGAAAAGGTCATCAAATTATCCCAATCCAACAAGAAAAAGAAAAAAAGAATAAGAAAATATGAAAAAAACCTCCAAGAAGTCTGGGATTATGTTAAATGACCAAATCTAAGAATAATCGATGTTCCTGAGAAAGGAGAGAAGTCTAAAAGCTTGGAAAATATATTTGGGGGAATAATCGAGGAAAACTTCCTTGGCCTTGCTACAGACCTAGACATCAAAATACAAGAAGCACAAAGAACACCTGGGAAATTCATCACAAAAAGATCATCACCTAGGCACATTGTCATCAGGTTATTCAAAGACGAAGGAAAGAATCTTAAGAGTTGTGAGACAGAAGCACCAGGTAACCTATAAAGGAAAACCTATCAGATTAATAGCAGATTTCTCAGTAGAAACCCCACAAGCTAGAAGGGATTGAGGCCCTATCTTTGTCCTCCTCAAACAAAACAATTATCAGCCAATAATTTTGTAGCCAGTAAAACTAAGCATCATATATGAAGGAAAGATACAGTCTTTTTCAGACAAACAAATGCTGAGAGAATTCACCAAAACCAAGCCACCACTACAAGAACTGCTAAAAGGAGCTCTAAATCTTGAAACAAATCCTGGAAACACATCAAAACAGAACCTCTTTAAATCATAAACCACACAGGACCTAAAATAAAAATACTAGTTAAAAAGCAAAAACAAACAAGCAAACAAAAAACAAAGAATGCAGGCAACAAATAACATGATGAATTCAATGGTACTTCACATCTCAATACTAACATTGAATGTAAATGGCCTAAATGCTCCACTTAAAAGATATGGAACCACAGAGTAGATAAGAACTCACCAACCAACCATCTGCTGCCTTCAGGAGACTCACCTAACACATAAAGACTCACGTAAACTTAAAGTAAAGAGGTGGAAAAAGACATTTCATCCAAATGGACATCAAAAGCAAGCAGGGTAGCTATTCTTATATTAGACAAAACAAACTTTAAAGCTACAGCAGTTAAAAGAAACAAAGAGGGACACTATACAATGGTAAAAGGCCCTGTCCAACAGGAAAATATCACAATCCTAAACATATACGCACCTAACAATGGAGCTCCCAAATTTATAAAACAATTACTAATAGACTGAAGAAATGAGATAGACAGCAACACAATAATAGTTGGAGACTTCAGTACTCCACTGACAGCACTAGACAGGTCATCAAGACAGAAAGTCAACAAAGAAACAATGGATTTAAAATATACCTTGGAACAAATGGACTTAACAGATATATACAGAACATTTCATCCAACAACTGCAGATACACATTCTATTCCACAGCGCATGGAACTTTCTCCAAGTTAGACCACATGATAGGCCATAAAACAAGCCTCAATAAATATAAGAAAATTGAAATTATATCAAGCACTCTCTCAGATCATAGTGGAATAAAACTGGAAATAAACTCCAAAAGGAACCTTCAAAACCATGCAAATATATGGAAATTAAATAACCTGCTCCTGAATGAGCATTGGGTCAAAAACTAAATCAAGGTGGAAATTTAAAAATTCTTTGAACTGAATGACAATAATGACACAAACTACCAAAACCTCTGGGATACAGAGGTGCTAAGAGGAAAGTTCATAGCCCTAAATTCCTACATCAAAAAGACGAAAAGAGCACAAACTGACACTCTAAGGTCACACCTCAAGGAACTAGAGAAACAAGAACAAACCAAACCCAAACCAAGCAGAAGAAAGGAAATAACCAGGAGCAAAGCAGAACTAAATGAAATTGAAACAAACAAACAAAAAAATACAAAAGATAAATGAGAAGCTGGTTCTTTGAAAAGATAAATAAAATTGATAGACTGTTAGCAAGATTAACCAAGAAAAGAAAAGAGAAAATACAAATAACCTCGTTAAGAAATGAAACAGGACTGGGCACAGTGGCTCATGCCTGTCATCCAGGCACTTTGGGAGGCCGAGGCGGGTGGATCACTTGAGGTCAGGAGTTCGAGAGCAGCCTGGCCAACGTGGTGAAACCCGACTCCACTAAAAATACAAAAATTAACTGAGCATGGTGGCGGTTGCCTGTAATCCCAACTACTCAGGAGGCTGAGGCAGGAGAATCACTTGAACCTGGGAGGCAGAGGTTGCAATGAACTGAGATCATGCCACTGTACTCCAGCCTGGGCAACAGAGCAAGACTCCGTCTCAAAAAGAAAAAAAAAAAAAAACAGGAGATATTACAACTGACACCACTGAAATACAAAAAATAATTCAAAGCTACTATGAACACCTTTACACACATAAACTAGAAGAGATGGATAAATTCCTGGAAAAATACAACCTTCCTAGCTTAAATCAAGAAGAATTAGATACCTTGAACAGACCAATAACAAGCAGCAAGATTGAAATGGTAATTTAAAAATTACCAACACAAAAAAAGTCCAGGACCAGTTGGATTCACAGCAGAACTCTACCAGACATTCAAAGAATTGATATCAATGTTTCTGACACTATTCCACAAGATAGAGAAAGAAGGAGCCCTCCCTAATTCATTCTATGAAGCAAGCATCACCCTAATACCAAAACCAGGAAAGGACATAATCAAAAAAGAAAACTACAGACCAATATCCTCAATGAACATAGATGCTAAAACCCTTAACAAAATACTAGCTAACCAAATCCAACAACATATCAAAAAGATAATCCACCATAATTAAGTGGGTTTCATACCAGGGATGCAGGGATGGTTTAACATAGACACATCAATAAATGTTATACACCACATAAACAGAATTAAAAACAAAAATCACATGATCATCTCAATAGATGCAGAAAAAGCATTCAACAAAATCTAGCATCCATTTATGATTAAAACTCTCAGCAAAATCAGCATATGACGGACATATCTCAATATAATAAAAGCCATCTATGACAAACATACAGAAAACATAATACTGAATGGGGAAAAGTTGAAAGCATTCCCTCTAAGAACAGGAACAAGACAAGGATGCCCACTCTCACCACCCCTCTTCAACATAGTACTGGAAGTCCTAGCCAGAGCAATCAGACAAGAGAAAGAAATAAAGGGCATCCAAATCAGTAAAGAGGAAGTCAAACTGTCACTGTTTGCTGACAACATGATCATTTACCTTGAAATCTCTAAAGACTCCTCCAGAAAGCTCCTAGAACTGATAAAATAATTCAGCAAAGTTTCCAGATACAAGATTAATGTACACAAATCAGTAGCTCTTCTATACACCAACAGCAACCAAGCAGAGAATCTAATCAAGAACTCAATCCCTTTTACAATAGCTGAAAAAAAATACTTAGGAATGTACTTAACCAAGGAGTCGAAAGACCTCTACAAGGAAAACTACAAAACACTGTGGAAAGAAATCACAGACAACACAAACAAATGGAAACACATCTCATGCTCATGGATGGGTAGAATCAATATTGTGAAAATGACCACACTGCCAAAAGCAATCTAGAAATTCAGTGCAATTGCCATCAAAATACCACCATCATTCTTCACAGAATTAGAAAAAACAATTCTAAAATTCATATGAAACAAAAAAAGAGCCCACATAGCCAAAGCAAGGCTAAGGAAAAAGAACAAACCTAGAAGCATCACACTACCTGATTTCAAACTATACTATAAGGCCATAGTCACCAAAACAGCATGGTACTAGTATAAAAATAGGCACATAGACCAATGGAACAGAACAGAGAACACAGAAATAAACCCAAATACTTACAGCCAACTGATCTTCAACAAAGCAAACAAAAACATGAAGTGGGGAAAGGACACCTTTTTCAACAAATGGTGCTGGGATAATTGGCTAGCCACATGTAGGAGAATGAAACTGGATCTTTATCTCTCACCTTATACAAAAATCAACTCAAGATGGATTAAGGACTTAAATCTAAGACCTGAAACTATAAAAATTCTAAAAGATAACATTGGAAAAACCCTTCTAGACGTTGGCTTAGGCAAGGATTTCATGACCAAGAACCCCAAAACAAATACAATAAAAACAAAGATAAATAGTTGGGACTTAATTAAACTAAAGAGCTTTTGCATGGGGAAAGGAACAGTCAGCAGAGTAAATAGAAAACCCACAGACTGGGAGAAAATCTTCACAATCTATACATCTGACAAAGGACTAATATCCAGAATTTACAACAAACTCAAACAAATCAGTAAGAAAAAAACAAACAATCCCATCAAAAAGTGGGCTAAGGACACGATAGACAATTCTCAAAAGAAGGCATACAAATGGCCAACACACATATGAAAAAATGCTCAACATCAGTAATGATCAGGGAAACACAAATCAAAACCACGGTGCAATACCACCTTACTCCTGCAAGAATGGCCATAATCAAAAAATAATAAAACAGTAGATGTTGGTGTGGATGCAGTGATCAGGGAACACTTCTACACTGCTGGTGGAAATGTAAACTAGTATAGCCACTATGGAAAACAGTGTAGAGATTCTTTAAATAACTAAAAGCAGAACTACCATTTGATCCAGCAATCCCACTGTTGGGTATCTACCCAGAAGAAAAGAAGTCATTATATGAAAAAGATACTTGCTTACTCATGTTTATAGCAGCACAATTCACAATTGCAAAATTGTGGAAGCAACCCAAATGCCCATCAATCAATGAGTGGACAAAGAAATTTTATATATATATATAAATACATATATATATAAAATACATATATATATGTGTGTGTGTGTGTGTGTGTGTGTGTGTATATATAATGGAACATTACTCAGCCATAAAAAGGAATGAATTAACAGCACTCACAGTGACCTGAATGAGATTGGAGATTATAATTCTAAGTGAAGTAACTCAGGAATGGAAAATCAATCATAGTATGTTCTTACTGATATGTGGGAGCTAAGCTACGAGGATGCAAAGGCATAAGAATGATACAATGGACTGTGGGGACTTGGGGGGAAGAGTGGGAAGGGGGCTAGGGATAAAAGACTACAAATATGGTGAAATGTATACTGCTCGGGTGATGGGTGTACCAAAATCTCACAAATCACCACTAAAAAACTTACTCATATAACCAAATACCACCGATACCCCAAAAACTTATGGGAAAAATTAAAGACACAAAACATCAAAAATAAAATCTCTTTTAAAATGTTATGTATTTTTACAATGCTTCATATTTTCTAAAACTTTTGCATAAAATTTGTTGTGAAGAAATAGGGCAATTATAGTATACCCATATTACAGACAAGGAAAGTACAGCTTCAGATACTTCAAGTTCAACTGACAAGTGGGAAAGTCTTCTAAGTTCAATGTGTATAGAACAGAGGACAGGCTTTGCTGGGATAAAATTCTAAAGAAGACAAGGAAGAAAGCAAAGATAATTTTTTTCTGATTTTTCTGGTTCACACATTGTGTCCCCAGTAGAAATAAGAGTGTATCTTACTTCTTGCCATCAAAGTCTGTCCAAGTTTGAAGGGGTGTGTGTGTGTGTGTGTGTGTGTGTGTGTGTAGGGGAGACAACCTCATGTGCTCATTCTCTATAACTTCTCCCAGAACTCTTGTTTGTTGAATTGATTATACCTTGAGAGATGCTTTCCCCTTTCACACACCTACCTCAACTAGTTTCCTGAGGGTGGAGTGGTCCACAAGGATGCTCAGTGTAGGGTGTGTCCAAAGCTCAAGGGTGGGGTAGAGGGCTATCAGTGTACCAGCTTTAGAACGTCCCTGGCAATCTATTCTGTCTACCTGAAAAAACTCATTGACCTCTTCCCCTGGCTGACTAATCTGCCTCTTTAGAGCTTTAATTTAAATGTTACTTCTGCAAGAGATGCCTTTTCTCTCGACATAAATTAGCTTTCCTCCATTATTCTTTTTCCGAGGCCTTGTTTTTTTTCTTCAGAGTATATCACGATGTGTTGTCATTTAGGCATTTTCCAACCTGTTTATTGCTTGATTTCCTCTCTATAAACTACAAAGTTCATGAGAACTGGTAAACATCATTTTCCAGCAATAACCCAGTGTTCATCACAGGCCCTGATGTGGAGGTGATAACTAATAAATTTGTGTTGAATAAATGAACACATGAATAAATAAAATTCACTAAATGAAACTAGTCTTCTCATGCAACAGCCTTCAATATCTCCAACCAGAGACTATGAATATCAACATACCAGAGGGATAGTAAAGCATTTTGCAATCAGGACAGATCTGACAGAAGATTATAAGGACTTGGATTTGTATTCTGATGAGGTGGGAAGAAGCCACTGGAGGGCTTGAGACAGCTTTTGTTCCACCTTGTATTGCATCTAGTACCCCTTCCCATCCCTAGTGACTTATAGTAGGCACTCAGTAAATTTGTTGATTACATTTATGAATGAATCAATAAAAATACAGTCTCTAATCCTGAAGAGCTTATGAGTGTTGTGATGAAACAGACTTGGTAATCACCTTTATATATTTTAAATGGGTTTATTGTCTGCCTTGTCTCCACCATTTCATTTAGAAACAACTTCAGAGGAGAGCACAAGTCTACAACAGATTTCAGATCCTTGGGGGCCTAGCACAGAGCGTAGCATCATAAGACCATAAGGGTGTACCAGAAATACTCTTCTGGCTCTCATGCTGTTTCACCATATTGGACTTTTTTTTTTTTTTTTTTAGATGAAGTCTCACTCTGTTGCCAGGCTGGAGAGCAGTGATGCGATCTTGGCTCACTGCAACCTCCACCTCCTGGGTTCAAGCAATTCTTCTGCCTCAGCCTCCCAAGTAACTGGGATTACAGGTGCATGCCACCACGCCCAGCTAATTTTTGTATTTTTAGTAGTGGCAAGGTTTCACCATGTTTGCCAGGCTGGTCTCAAACTCCTGACCTCAAGTGATCTACCCACCTTGGCCTCCCAAAATGCTGGGATTACAGGCATGAGCCACCGTGCCCAGCTGGATTATTTTTAATGCAGTGTATTTCACACGCCAGCCCTCTAGCTAGACCCTGGGTACCCTCCCGGAGGAACTACCAAATGTGGTTTCCATCATTTTGCACAGCCAAGAGATGGCTCTGAGAATTCTAGTCTTTCCCTTGGTTGTCCTGACTCTCCAGTCCTCCCTGGTTACAGGGTGGAAGCAATGGTTGCTGGTCTGGAATCATTGTTTTTTCTCTATAGACTAGGGGATAATGTTTTGGGGTTGTAAAAAAGAAACCAGTCTTGGTTTTAGTTTCAGCCCATTATCAGTGTGTGTGTAGGCTCATCATTTCACCTCTCTGGGCTTTCATTTTTCTCACTCATAAATTTCGAGAGTGAAGGGTGGATAAGAGCATTCTCAAGATCTCTTCCTGCTCTTCTAGGATTCTAATCTCTCATATGACATAAGAAAATGATTATTTAATTGGCCGCAAGCTGTCTTCCAGCTTCCAGAATACTCCTAAACCATATATTTGCTGAATCTCTGGACCATTTCCAGAGATTTCACATTTTGTTCATCCTGAAGGCTCTCTTATTTCTGAAATACCAGACCCTAATCAGTTTAGTAACTGGAGTTTATTTTTATTTTTTTGGCGCTGGATTTCTGACATCTGGAACAATTTCCTGTCAGATCCCGGAAGATTCTCTCCCAGCGTGTCTTCAACAGCAGCAAACAATTTACACCCACCCAGGACCCATCATGTTTAAGATGTCTTGTGGCATCTTATTACAATTAGGAGAAAATGAAACCAGGAGCTCAGTCTGATGAAAATTGAGGTTGGAAACCATTATTAAAATAGAAGTTATTAATACAGGCAAAATGTAGCTGAAAGTGCCAACTCATGTGAGGTGGTATGTTTGGGAGGGCAAGGAGAGAGTGCCAAGTAATTATGTCTGCAGTTCTGTGGGATAGGACAAACTCGAGAACAACACAAAGCAATCTACTTGTTGGTTAATGTGCAAGAGATCCTGATGAACTGATAAAACAGTAGAAGCCATTCAAAGACTCCTGGGACAGTGCCTCTAAACATCATTACCTTTCAGGACTAGTTAATTGGCTATTTTAGGTTGAGTTCACCCAGATGCAGACCCTAAGAAAAGAATGGGAGTGCAGTAGCTTATTTAGGAGGTGACCCCAGGAAGCACCTGTAGAGGAGTGGGGAAGTGAAATAGGGAAGGGAAGGAAGCCAATAAAGGGAGTATTGCTGTGCAAGGTACCACTGTGGGTTGCTGAGGCTCAACCCTTCTGGAGAACTCTAAGAAACTATGTGGGAAATACCTTAGAGTGTGCCACTTGAGGGGCGTGGAAACTGGGGTATTTATCCTCCAACTTTTATTTATTATATGCCGAGAGTTCTTTTTTTAAATTATTATACTTTAAGTTCTGGGGTACATGTGCAGAACGTGCAGTTTTGTTACATAGGTATACACGTGCCATGCTGGTTTGCTGCACTCATCAACCAGTCATCTACATTAGGTACTTCTCCTAATGCTATCCCTCCCCTAGCCCCCCACCCCTCAGCAGGCCCCGGTGTGTGATGTTCCCCTCCCTGTGTCCATGTGTTCTCATTGTTCAACTCCCACTTATGAGTGAGAACCTGCAGTGTTTGGTTTTCTGTTCTTGTGTTAGTTTGCTGAGAATAATGGTTTCCAGCTTCATCCATGTCCCTGCAAAGGACATGAACTCATTTTTTTTTTTTTTTTTTTTTTTGATGGAGTCTCATTCTGTCGCCAGGATGGAGTGCAGTGGCGTGATCTCGGCTCACTGCAACCTCCGCCTCCCGGGTTCAAACGATTCTCCTGCCTCAGCCTCCTGAGTAGCTGGGACTACAGGCATGTGCCACCATGCCCAGCTAATTTTTTGTATTTTTAGTAGTGACAGGGTTTCACCATGTTGGCCAGGATGGTCTTCATCTCTTGACCTCATGATCTGCCCACCTCCGCCTCCCAAAGTGCTGGGATTACAGGCGTGAGCCACCATGCCCAGCCAAATGCATCCTTTTTCTACGACTGCAGAGTATTCCATGGTGTATATGTGCCACATTTCTTTATCCAGTTTACCATTGACGGGCATTTGGGTTGGTTCCAAGTCTTTGCTATTGTGAATAGTGCCACAATAAATATATGTGTGCATGTGTCTTTATAATAGCATGATTCATTAATCCTTTGGGATTGCTGGGTCAAATGGTATTTCTGGTTCTAGATCCTTGAGGAATCACCACACCGTCTTCCACAATGTTTGCACTAATTTACATTCCCACCAATAGTGTCAAAGCGTTCCTATTTCTCCACAGCCTATCCAGCATCTGTTGTTTCCTGACTTTTTAGTGATTGCCATTCTAACTGGCATGAAATGGTATCTCATTGTGGTTTTTATTTGCATTTCTCCAATGACCAGTGATGATGAGCTTTTTCTTTCATGTTTGTTGGCCGCATAAATGTCTTCTTTTGAGAAGTGTCTGTTCATATCCTTTGCCCACTTTTTGATGGCGTTGTTTTTTTCTTGTAAATTTGTTTAAGTTCTTTGTAGATTCTGGATATTAGCCCTTTGTCAGATGTGTGATTGCAAAAATGTTCTCCCATTCTGTAGGTCACCTGTTCACTCTGATGATAGTTTTTTGTTGTTGCTGTGCAGAAGCTCTTTAGTTTAATTAGATCCCATTTGTCAATTTGGAGGCATTGCTGGGCTCCCCTCCTGCAGGCTGATCAAGGACCATAAGGGGAAGAGCTATAAGTTCTTGAAATAGGATGACTTCAGCATGTTCTAGAATGGCAAGTGCTGAGAGGCTGTGGGTGGGGCACTGATAGCACCTTGACCACAGTTCCCACTGTCCAGTAGTCAACTCACAATGGGTCAGGTGTAGGGAAAATTATAGCAATTTTGAGATAAGTGCATCTTTTCAATCTCTGGTCTAGCCCCCTCATTTTCCAGATAAGTAAACCAAGGTTTAGAACAGTAGTGTTCAACAGAAATATAATGCAAGCCAAATATATAAAATTTTCTAGTAGCATATTTAAAAGTAAAATGAAACAGGTGAAATTAATTTTAATAGCATATTTAACTCAGTATACACACATGATTATACTTTTAACATGGAATCAACATACAAATTATTACTAAGACGTTTTGCATTATTTGGGATGAGGGTACTTAGGCTTTGAAATTCAATGTATATTTTCCACTTGCAGCTCATCCCAATTCCAACTGGCCAAATTTCAAGTGTTCAATAGCCACCTGTGGCTACTGTTTATTATATTGGACAGTGAAAATACAGAACATTTCCATAATTGCAGAAAGTTTTATTGGACAGTGCTGGTCTTGCTAGTTTGTACCATTTACCCAGTGTTAAGAGCTTACAGTTGACAAGAAGTCAGAAGAGAACCCTAGGTTCTCTGGCTAGGCTAGAATCTTGAACTTTAACTCTCCCAAAAATAGGAGAAGCCCGGTTCTTATAGGGCTTCAGGTTGTTGATGCCAAGATTAACTTGACTGGTTGCACATCCTCCCAGACATAAGAAGGTCCAGAGGTCAAGCTCAGGTAGATCTCTTAAGGTAAGGGCCAGATCACTGTTATTCATCACTGTGTCCCCTACCCAGTTGCTGCCCCATGGAAAACCCTCACAAGAGTTCTGTTGAATGTAGATTAGAAGGTCATCTGAGTAAGAAGTCATGCATAAACTGGTAAAGGGACAGTTGGACCAAGGAACCTAAAGGGGAAAAATGTATCTTCCTGATCACTAACCTTTTCTTATCAGACCACTTACCATGCCATCATACAAAGAGAGAAAGAGAGGTGCAGAGCAGTGAAGAGAATTTTCCAGCAAGACCATTGTGTTTGCCTGGAGTGAGCTGCTTTGACAATGGTCCCAACACCCACATTTAACAAGAGGCAATTTGCTCAGGGTTTTATTCCCACAATAAATCTTACCATTTTCTGCTCCTTAGCCTGCCTGTCTTCTCTTCTCTATATTACACTAACAGCTCCTTTTCCCAGCAGCAGTGGTAATAAATGGTGCGCTCTCAATGTAGAAGTTAAGGTTTCAAGGTGAAGCCTTTGGAAGTGATTCCTTTGTAATTTCATTTATGGCCATGCCATATTTTATGATGCAACTTACTAACTCTGTGGGTGGCTTTGTGTGTTTTCCAGAGAAAGGGAGAGTGAGACACATCCCTGCCCTCCAACTTTCACATACCCTTCCCAGTGGAATTTGGAGGTTAAAGTACCTCCCGGGTTTTTAATTTTTATTTTATTTTATTTTTAATTCTAGGTTCAGGGAGTACATGTGCAGGTGTTTTACACGAGTATATTGCATAATGGCGAGGTTTGGGCTTCTAGTGAACCCATCACCCAAATAGTTAACATAGTACTCGACAGGTGGTCCTCCTGGGTTTTTGGAAGGGAGACTTTAACCTCTCCTCTCCTCTTCATGCTTGCTATCTAGCCAGCCATGATAAGAGATGTTTGAAATATCACTGCTCTAGGAAGCATTCCCCGGTCTCTTCAGTCCACCATAAGTCCCCTTCCCTAGAACTCCTACAGCACTGATTGTCAACCCTGGCCTATGTCTTCTGTCCGCAATTAGGCAGCCATTTTTTTTGAGAGTGGCAACTATGGAAGAATGTTACTTTCCTGTCACCTTGCCCACTTCATACACAGAGCCCAACCCCACCAGAGCTGGTAATTGGTTGACCCACTTAATGAATGATTGGCAACCTCCATCTCCATTTTGGGGGTTTTAAAATCGTCCAATTAGTATGGCTTCTCTAGGGGGCACACAATGCAACATGTTTGGTCCATATCCTCCAAGAAGGGGCCAAGAGTCCTACAACCAAGGAGGGAAGAAACTATTATAAAAACTATATATAAAAATAGATATAAACTATATATAAAACTATATATAAAAATTGGGGGTCTAGATCAGTTTCAAGTTCTCTCTGAAGTCAAAGCAAAACCTGACTCTGCACACAGACTCCATCAATACACACACACACACACACACACACACACACACACTTGTGAGGGTTCTTAAAGCGCTTCTTGAGAATACAGTCAATGTATTCTTTATTGGGTACATAGTGGATGCTCAATAAATATTTGTTAAATAAAACTAGTGAAAGTGGCCACCATGACTTTGTTTATCATGAGGAGGTTGCACGATAAAGTGGGAAAAGCATGGGGAACAGCTCTGAGCTCAAATACCGCCTCCACCTCAAGCTATCTGAATGGCCCTGGCAAATGCCTTACCTCTGAGAGTTTCAAGTTCTCATCTGTAAAGTGAGAGTGATAATACCCATTGCCAAGAGTGGTTTTGATGGCTACATGAGACATTTCCAGTAAAACTCTTGGGCACCTAACAGGCACATGGGAAACATCAGTTACTTTCCCCTCTGTCTGGAATGTTCCTGGCCACCTAGCTGACTCACAGACACCTTCTAAGGCTCACATTGAATAAAACAGGCCAGGGAAAGGTGATCACTCCTTCTGCCCTGCTTTCCTTTTATCTCTGCAGGCAGCTATTATTATACTTCTCACCCTATACTTCAACAATTTCAGTCATTGCTCTTCATTCTTGAGTTTGAGACCAAGCTTATACCATTTATTTATTTTATTTTTTTTATTTCCATCTTTTAGTTTAGGTTCAGGAAGTATATGCGCAGATTTCACACACGTACTTTACATGGGTAAATCACAAGTCTCAGGGGTTTGTTATACATATTATTTTGTCACCTTGGTAATGAACATAACCCGATAGGTAGCTTTTTGATCCTCACCTCCTTCCATCCTCCACCCTCAAGTAGGACCTGGTGTCTCTTGTTCCCTTCTTTGTGTCCACGTGCAGTCAATGTTTAGCTCCCACTTATAAGTGAGAACATGCAGTATTTGGTTTTCTATTCCTGCATTAATTCCCTTTGGATAATGACATCCAGCTTCATCCATGTTGCTGTAAAGAACATGCTTTTGTTCCTTTTTATGGCTACACAGTCTTCCATGGTGTATATGTACCACATTTACTTCATCCAGTTCCCTGTTGATGGGCATCTAGGTTGATTCCTTGTCTTTACTATTGACTTACACCATTTTGTATCCTCAATGCTTAGCATACTGCCAGGCATGTTGTATGCACCTAACCAAAACTTCTTTTTCTTTGCAATAAACGAGATTAAAAGGACACACATTGAAATTTAACAGTGGGTTTATCTATGGTTAGTTGGATCACGGGTGGTTTTCTACTTCACGGGGGGTGGGACTCATTTGTATTTTTCAAAATATTTTTCCCTACAATTATCATGTTTTATTCGAGTAACAAAATGATTCTGTAAGAATAAATAAATATATGCTCAGTGGGCAGATGAATAGATGGATGGATTGACAGATAGAAGGATAGATGCAGTCAATAAATTTAAGCAGTTTCCATTCCTCTATATTCTCAGTATCTGGGACTGAGATTGAATTTACTGCAGGGTGAGAAAAGTGATTTCCACTCCCCATGAGCCTGTTCCCTGCTTCCTAACACAATTACTTTGAAGATTTCTGTCACCTGGCCCCATCCATTCTGTTCAAACTCACATTCTCTGAAACCCCATTCTGATCAGGAAAAATTCTAGACTCCACTTCCACCATGGTCTATGTTAGGACTTAGAAAACTTTTTCTATAAAAGGGCTAGATAGTAAATATTTTAGTCTTTGGGGGCCGTACAGCCTCTGTCACAATTACCCAACTCTACTGCTGTAGCATGAAAACAGCCATAGGCAATACATAGATGAATGAGCATGTCTGTGTCCCATTAAAACTTTATTTACAAAATCACTGCAGGCTGGATCTGGTTTGCAGGCTGCAGTTTGCCAGCCCCTGTTCCATGACTTTACCAATGTTGTTCTCCTTCTTGGAAGGCCCTTTCTCCTGCTTGCCTATTTAAATTCTATCCATCTTCTACCTTTCAACTATAATGTGACTACTTATTATCTATTTCCTTAGCCTGCTGCTGTTGCACTGTAATTATGTGTATTCTAATAGGTACTAAATAAGTATCAGGCAGTTTGCTGTGAAGTTTTCTACTTTTGGGGGGACTTTTGAAGGGTGTGTTCTGGAATTATGCTTGGAAAGGACTGGAATGGGAGGATGTGAATATTTTATCAATATTTATAATAATAATAATGTACAGGGCATTAGTCTTATAATTATGTAGTCAGCATAGTGATTCCCACTTTAGAAGAAAAACATCTAACAAAAAAAATGTTAAGTAGGTTGCTAAACAACAACCTAATGGCAGAACAAGAAAGAAAAGCCAGGTATTATGACTTATGAAGTGTCCTCACTCTATTTCTAAAATCTAAACGAAAAATGATAATAGCAACTTCTGTTGGGGAATTTAAGACCCAAATGTTTAGGAGTTTTTAACATCCTTGGACAAGCTGGGATGGTAAATCAAACCTCACCACTGGAGATATTGAGGTTTCCCCTCTAAATTAGCCACCATATAGCAGTTTGTGCAGAAATCTGACTTCAACTTTCATTTCTCATTTTTTTTCTGATCTCACGAACACTGTGCCTACACTCTTGGCTCTGTAAGACAGGCTAAAGTTTATGCTTAGAATCACGTGACAGCCCCAGCTAGCTCTCAGCAAATGTGACTGAGTAGTCCATAAATGGTCCTTATTTGGTGGCAAAATGCTTGGGTCCCTCTCCCTAAAAAGGAAATAATACAGAAAATGTGCATTACAGTCCCACGCCACCGAAAACTCAATTTCTTGGCTTTTAGAGCCACTTGCTGACAGAGCAGACCCTTAGAGAGCAGAGATGCAAAGCCTGTTGACTCACACTCGGGGCTTTTCTGAACATTTCACAGCCCCGTACTTTTCACCAGCAGCAGCTCTATTTGTGAGCACACACCATCTGGCCCCAGAGCTACTGGAACTAAATAAAAGGAATACATTTGAATAAAGCCTTGACCTGGGGTCTTAAAACACGCTTCCTATGGCTCCCCTTGGAATTTTAGACTTAATGACTTCCCCCTTCCTTCCCCTTAGTTCATTCCAATCGTGCCACATCTTTTTAAACAGAGCTAGTGTATCCATTCATTGATTCAGTCACTCATTCATTCATTCATGCATTTAGTAAGTAAGCAAAGTATATATTGAGCACTTCACAAATGCTAATACTTCAGATAGAGTAGTGTAAAAGTTAGATGTGGTCCCTATCCACCCAGAAATCACAGCTGAGCAGACAAGAGAGACATTAAACATGTATAATTGATTATGAGGAAGATTATGTTTGGGACAGTACAGTGTGCTATGGGTAAGATAAATATGTAATTTACCACCCAAACCTAGAGGCTTTTGAGAGTAAAAGGAGGTGCTGTAGAAAACTATTCCAGAACAACAGCTTAAACCAGAATTGTCCTGGGCCAGGCAGGACATATGGTTCCTCTAGCTTTGGCCATTCAGCAGGGGGCCTAACTCAGTTATAGGTCTGTTTCCTCTCCTCTCTCTGTTACCCTGTCCCTACCTTCCCCTATCTCCCCCTGCTTTTGCTCCTTTATAGGATAGCAGATATCAGTGGCATGAGTGATGGAACCCATTGATGTCCATCAATGGGAACCCATTGATAAGACTCTGACTTAAATCCAGAGTCTGGCAGTGTTTCAAAGCATTGGTATGTCATCATTTCCTGCTACCCCAGGTTACCTTGAGAGGAACCTTCACCACACTGAGGCTCTAAATCTTGACTTCTGCCTTTGAACCCAGCTCCCTTCCCATATATCAAGAATGTGGCTGGACTTCTGCCCAGGACTGGCCTGTGATTTTATACTCTGTAGCAATATGAGGAGCAGGGTGGTTTTGGTGTTCTGGGAGCTGTTTCTTTGGCAATAATGGGCTTACAAAAACCCAAACCTCAGTCTGGTATGGCAGTCACCTAGAGGGCATTCCAAAGGTGTAAATACCTCATTGACGACCTATCATTTTGTTCCACCTATAAGTCGGAGCTGTGGAAGATTTCTCTTTTCATTATCAATAGCAGACCTGAAAAACTTGTCTCAGCGATGGCATCCTTGGGGCATGTGAAAGATGCTTGTGAGGCTTTGTCCCATAGCTCCTATGGGCCCACCTCTGAGTTTACCTGAAGTCACAGTAGATAATTCCTGGAAGGTTGGCAGCTTCTCACCTCAAACACCTACTAACCCTCTGCCTGAGGCTTCTAGCAGTCCTTCCTGGAGCTTACTCAGCCCACACAGGATAACCCTGAACCAATGAAGAACAGGAGTTAATGGATATGGTATTCGGGAGTGAAAGCAACCTCAATTATCCTTGCCTTATGGTATTCATGCCCTTATGCAGTCCTCCTCACAAAAAAAAAATAGGGCTGACCTTTGCAACCAATATAATATAGCAGGAAATAATGGTGTGCAACTTTAAAGGCTGGATCACAAAAAGCATTGCTGCTCCCATCTTGTTGTCTTTTGGATCACTTGCTCTGGGGGAAGCTGGCTGCCATATTGTGAGGATACTCAAGTAACCTTACAGAGAGGGCCATGTGATAAAGAACTGAGGCCTCCTGCAACAGCTAGCAACTGAGTTGTCAGCCAGGTGAGTGCACCATCTCAGAAACAGATCCTCCAACCCCAGTCAAGCCTTCAGTTGACTGCAGCCCCAGCCAACAGCTTGGCTGCAATCTTAAAGGGAGACCCCCAAGCCAGAACCATCCAACTAAGCCAACCTCAAATTCCTGATCCTTAAATAGTAAGAGAGTATAAATATTAATTGTTGCTTTAAACGGCTACATTTAGGGTAATTTGTTACACAGCATTAACAAACTAGCAGGCAGATAAGCACCCTAACTTCTGCAGAAGCACGCTCCATGTGGTTTCTCAGGCAATCTTCAGTGGGATTGAGCCCCAGGTGTCCACAGTGGTAATCTTCTCACTGTATGCTTTTTATTTGTTTTGTATTTTCTCCCCTCTGTGTCTCATCCCCACTTCCTCACTTTTGTTTCCTGTGATTATCTCCCAAATAAACTACCTGCCCTCAAGTCCTTGCCTTGGCATCTTCTTTGAGGGAACCCAAACCAAGATAGGTTATCTTGCTCATACTCATGGATCAACCTTTCAAAGGAAGAGCAACTTTTGTAAACATGTTTATGTCTTTAGCAAATTTTTATCCTAAGTGTTATCTTTATTTACAAAAAAACTTCCCATCTTGTATGATTCCATTTATATAAAATGTCCAGAACAGGCAAATCTATAGTGACAGAAGACAGATTAGTGGTTTCCTTGGACTGAGAGTGGGAATGGGGACTGACAGCAAATGGTACAAGAGATCTCTGGATGTGATGGTGATATGGTTTGAGTCTGTGTCCCCACCCAAATCTCATGTTGAATTGAAATCCCCAATGTTGGAGGTGGGGTCTTATGGGAGGTGACTGAATCATGGTGGTGGTCTCTCATGGTTTAACATCGTCCCCCTAGTGCTGTTCTCATGATAGAGTTCTCATGAGATCTGGTTGTTTAAAAGTGTGTGGCATCTATCCTCTCTCTCGGTCCTGCTCCTGCCACGTAAGATGCCTCTCCCACTTTGCCTTCTGCCATGAGTAAAAGCTCCCTGAGGCCTCTCCAAAATCAGATGCTGCCATGCTTCCTGTACAGCCTGCAGAACCATGCATGAAGTAAACTTCTTTTCTTTATAAATTACCCAGTCTCGGATATTTCTTTATAGCACTGTGAGAATGGAGTAATACAGATAGAAATCTCCTAAAACTGGATTGTATTAATGGTTGCACAACTCTATATATTTACTAAAGGCCATTGAATTACACACTTTAAACAGGTAACTTTTATGCTTTTTTTCCCTTTATTATACCTCAGTAAAGCTGTTTTAAAGAAAGAAAAATGATTTTCATGGCTGAAACATGTATAGAAGTGAGGGGGGAAAAGTGGGACAGAGAAAAGTGAAAGAAAGAAATCCTATTGCTAGCCACTTTAGTTTCATAAAAAATAGATTTACTACAGTATCTTCTAAACTAAAATCAACATATTTGATAGAGGCCAAGTAATAATTAGACCAACCGTGCCCACTCAAATATGGAAAACTAACAGTAAAGACAGGATCTTATGTGGGCTTTGTCTAACCAAAAGAGTCCTCCACTCCACATACCCAGAAATGTCAAATATGTGGTTTAAGAACCAATAGCCACATCTGACAAAAAAGAACACTCTTTGGGAACTTGCCTTTAAAAACCATCAGCAACAGCCAACCTTTGTGGAGTATGAGGTGCAGTGGGAGAGGCTGTAAGATTCTGGTATCTAAACCCCAAGACGAGAAGGAAGAAAGCATCAATAGTAGTCCTTCCTTTCCCTAGGATTGGAAGAACCTAGGGGCACACACATACCTTCTTTCATCCCTCTTGCTGGGGCTACCAGGGAGAAGCAATGTCTCCAGGGAAATGAGGAATATAGGGCATTCTATAATAGGTACTGCCTTCCTTCAGACTGGCCAGGCCAGGCTCCAAGTTCAGGAGCATGGGACGGGAAAGGAATGAGAGAGGAAAAAGGAGACTTACTCCTTTACTACATGTTTGTTTTCCGAGCTTGAAGGTCCTACAGAGCGTCTAAGTAAAGGTCTTAACTGACTGTACTGATTTCAGGACATGTTGGGAACATTTGTTATGGATATGGGGGAAGATGTAAGAGACAAGAGACACTTATAGAAACACACACATAGACATGCAAACATACATGCACTGGCTGCTCAGTTGTATCAGTTAGCTTTTGCTACATCACAAGCCACCCCAAAACTTATTGTCTTAAGACAGTGTCCATTTACTTAGAACACAATTCTCAGGTTTGTCCAAGTAATTCTTTTGGTCTAGGTTGAGATATCTCATTTGCCTGGAGTCAGCTAATGAGTAATCAAGAGGCTGGGTGATCTAGCATGGCCTCACACATATGTCCAGCATTGGCAAGCTGCTGGCTGGGGTGATGAAGGCAGCTACATGTTTCTCATCATCCAGCAGTCTAGCTTGGGCCTCAGGGATTCAAGAGCCACAAGAGAGAAAGCCTCAATGCACAAACACATTTCAGGAGTCTGCTTGCTTTATGTTTGCCAATGTCCTATTGGCCAAAGCAGGTCACATGACCAGCCTAGACTCAAGGGGTAAAGAAATAGATACCATCTCTTAATGGGAAGATTTGTGATGCCACAGGAAGGGGAAATATATGGGGGCCATTATTAATATAACCTACCACACCTGCTTGTTTTTGCTTTTCCAATTCTCATTTAAGATCTGCAGGTTGTCATCCTTCTTCTCACTTGCTAGAGAATGTGTTTTGTTCAACAGTTGTTCTAGCAGCTAGAGAATATAATTTATTTTGAGATTAACCATTTTGCCCTGATAGTAATTAAACTCTAGCTCTTTCTCTTGAAAAGAAAATTCTTCATTTCCCTAATCAACTATGACTGCCATATAGATGTCCCCAGAGTCTGGTTACAAGCCAAATATAGGATGCCATTTCAAGGGACCTGTTAGCAGTATGGACTTGGCTCACAGGCCATGGAGGGCTTGGAATAAAGAAAAACTGAAGAATCAAAGTCCTGAAGGAAGAGAGAGAAAGAGGAGAGGAAGCGCTCAGTTAATAAAATTGGCATTGATGTCACCATGGAGGAACACCTAAGCACATACCACTCAACACCTCAGGAGGAATTTGTAGCCTGGAGACATTAGCTGCATCTTTCTGAAGGTGACTTAACTGCATATGGGATGAAGGTTAACTAATCATATTGGAGGGAGAATACTCTGCATTCAATTACATACTATCATAGTCAGTCAACACTATTGGGGTCTGTGAGGGAAGATGGAATAAAAAAGATTATTGGCTAATGAAGGTGAGTAGAAAAGGGCACATCTGGCTAGGGAAGATTTTCCAGGAAAGGAGAGAGACTTGAGACTTCAGTTTCAATTCCCCGCTATGAGACAAACATGTGGGGGAAGGGACAGAGCCCTTTAGCTCGCTTCCCTCCTGCTTTACCCTGCTCCTGAAGCACATGCAGCTCTAGCCTAACTTGGTATCGAGCAAGGATTCAAGAACTGTAAATAATCCCCTTGCCCAAAGCCCATCAGACCATGGTGTGAGTGCACACACATAAGACAGATGCGGGATAGGTCAGAGTAGGAAAAAGTCTCAATGAAGCCTGAAGAATATTGCTATTCCCTCAGGACATGAATAAAATGGTCCCCCAAGCAGTCCCTTGGGGGATTTAAGGGCTTGCTCTTTGGGGGTAAAGTCTGCCAGTTGTCCCTTACAATCCACTCTCCCCTTCTTGCTGGGCACACAGCTTGTCTACACTTCTGTGTCCCTTGAGATTAGGCTTCATCATATGGTTGAATTCTGGCCAGTGGAATGTGAGAAGAAGTAATGTAAGACACTTCCAGAATTAGAATTTAAGACGGTAGGCATGTCTCCATGCTATCTTTCTTCTTCCCACCAACTGGAACCCACAGCAATCTAGCTTCAACTATACAGATAACAACAATACCTTAGAGCCACACAATAGAAGGACCTCGGGTTTCTAATTGACTGTGGAGGAGATTTGTTTCACCAGTGTGGATCATGCACCTCTGAATTGTTACCTGAAAGACAAATCAACTTCCTGGTTCTGTAGGCTATGGTGTTGTTAGGTGTCTTTGTTACAGCAAGTTAGCTTTTATCCTAATACTTTCATTCGTTCAACCTAAATATCATAGGGTCCCTTTGGAAAATTCTCCTCTGGCCTTAAGGTCATTAGAAACATATATCCAAGCCTGAAAATACTGTAGAATGATGGCTCTATTTCTGCAATTTTCTCAGTAAGGGGGAAAAGAGTTGTTGACATTGATCATGACTCAGCAAAACTGCTTCAAAACATATTTTTTCCCCAAAGTTTACTCTTTGTGGCAACCATCTTCTCTCTGTGTTTTTCGTTCTCTTGCTTTTATGCTAGAATCCCCAAAGTACACACACACACACACACACACACACACACACACAGACACACACACACTGCCTCACATCTATTTGCTATCCTTCTAGAGCCTCCTGGTCCTTCTAGTCTGGTCTCTCTTGGCTTCCCCTATTTGTATCCCTTATCAGCCATCCAGGTCACAAAAACAAAACATCATCCTTAGCACCTGCCCTTATCATAAGGCAGGAAAATAAGTGAAAAAATAACTACATTAATGTTTTGTAGTCAGGAGAAAAACAAATAACTTAATACTTTTCCCTCTCCTACATAGGGAAACAAATTCTAATTGAGCATCTATTATGAACTCACAAGACAAGTGTAGAACCATCTGGAAGGAGTCTTGAAGAGCAGCCAATGGGGAAGATTAAGGGTCAGAAAATTACTTGCCCCAAAATTATTAATGGAAGAACCAAGACTAGACCCTGGTTTCCTAATGACTCATGCTCAACTTCTAGCGCTATGCTATTTCCTGACCTTCCCCTATTTCCTGCTCTGAAACTTGCAGGGGAATGCATGAGGCCCCTCCACAGAATGCTTGGTGGAATCTTAGTACTCTAGACCCAGAAGGAAGGCAGGCAAGGCAGAGGGCTGGGGAAACTGAGTCAGTCACAAAGGCAGCCAGAGCAAAGGCTTCACACCTACCCTATGATCCAGCAATTTCATTCTTAGATATATACTCAAGAGAAATGAAAATATATGCCCATAAGACTTGTAAATGAATACTCACAGTAGCTTTATTCAGAATAGATAAAAACAAAAAGCAACGCAAATGTCCAACATGAGAATTTATAAATAAATTATACTATAGTCATACAATGAAACACGATCCAGCAACAAAAAGGAATGAACTACTGATATATACAACAACATGGATAATCTTAAAATCATTGTATTGAGTAAAGAAGCAAGACATAAAAGAGTACACACTGTATTATTTCACTTTTATGAAATTCTGGAACAGCCAATTATAATATATAATGATAGAAATCACAGTAATGATTGCCTCTGGTGAAGAATGAGGAATGACTGCAAAGGGGCACAAGGGAACAATCTGGGGGTGATTGAAATTCTCTATATCTTGATTTGTGAGGGGCTTATACAGGCATATACATTTGCTAAAGCTCATTGAACAGTACATTGAAGATCTATGTATTTCACTATATGTAAATTATACATCAAACAAACACACACCTAAAAATAGTATTGGAAGAAAAAAGACTATTAAAAGAAAAATGAACACATTAAACTTGTAACTTTTGTTTCTTGCTATGTAAGAGATCTCTGCCCAGTCTCATTTCTCTCTCTTGTCTCTCAATTTCTTCCTATCCTTGACCTTCATTCTATCTCTGATAACGATCTCAAAAGCTCTCCCCTCCCAACTTCAAAACCATCATGCCAATTTTTTTGCATGCAAATGTCCAGCTTCAGCCAGTGACACAGCCTAAATGAGCTATATGTTTCCAAATCAGGCTAAAGATGAATGAGACAAGAGCAGGGACGTGATGATGGAAGTGCTTTTTAAAAACATGAATCTAGTTTTATTAAGACAAAAATTGACCGTGTGGTATGAAGTTTACATGTAAACAAAGTTTTCACAGAAACCTAACACATGCCTAAAACGATTTTATAATGTAGCTCTACATGCAAGTCTAGATGATATCAAGAACTGATGGATCTCATGACTCAAGACAGAGCATTTTGGGTATCACCTAATTCTTAAGATTTCTTTTTAAAATATTTTTTGTTTTGTTTTGTTTTGTTTTAAAGTGAACCACTGCCCCAGTATGGAAGTTTAATCTTCTCCTGATACAAAGGTTTTTGAAATCATTTACCTCCTAAATTGATTCAATGAAACTTGTGCTGTCAGTGATTGAAACCTGCCACCAATGGTTTCAGAGTTCAAAGCTCAAAAAACAGAGGCTCCAAGAGTTCTCCATCCTAAGAGCATAGACCCTTGTCTTTCCCTAGTCTTCCATCTCCTCTATCACCTTCTTCCCCTTCCCCAACACCTCAGCCTGTGGCTTGGATGGCAAAGCTGCTATTTATAACTCCATAATTGGAAAATAAAGGGTTTTCTTTCTAATTTCAGGAATTAGCACCTCCAAGACTGAATGATCTACCTGTGTATAGGCTCCAATAAAAGGTTTTCCCTCCTCAATTTCCATCTGCAAAATGGCAGCTTTGGTAACTTATGATCTGGCTTAGTTCTTCATGGGGAACAGCATTAAATTCAAGCAGAGAATACCTTGGCTTACAGGATTCAGACATTCAGGTTTTTTTAATTAAAAAATAATTTTTGTGGGTACATAGTGGATGTATATATTTATGGGATACACCAGATACTGAGGTATGAACATGCTTAATAACAGCTTTTAAACATTCTCTTACAGTCCTTATTTATGGTACCAATGACATTTTTAATGTAAAATATTCTGGACATAGAAACAAATCATTGCTCTTTCCATTGTTTCACTATTTTCCCAATCTGGTCCCAAATGGTAATCAAAACGAGGCTAGTCATCTCCATTTCTCCCCACTCCATCTCTCCCTCCCCCAAAAGTACACACCAGTAATAGCCAAAAACTACATAATGCTACACTCTAAAAGCGCAGAGTTGACACTATTGGGAAGAAGGTTGAGCGTTGTGGAGATGCTCTTTGAGGATCTACAATATCTTTTTGCTCTCTCATACATCCAATTCTGCAAGTTTTGTCCTTCATAGAAAGCCCTTTGCTTTTCTCAGCAAAGTGCGACAAAGGTTGCCTTGGAACACTTATCCCACTTCCCCTCCACTGGAACCATGTGCAAGCTACACAGCTTGGAACAGTTTTGAAGCATTGGGCCTGCTGCAGGACACAGAGACTATACTGGCTCTTCAAAGGACATCTTCTCAAGCCACCTCTGTGATGTCAACACAAGTCTAACTCCTTCTCTCCCGACTTGAAACTCCCAGCCAGATGTGACAGGGGCTGGTGCTCAGGATAAGTAATTCTTGTCATAATTTTTTGTCATTGCCCTCCTGAAGTAGGAATGCCCACATCAGCCTTTCCTCATAGAAGGATATGACAACCTGTGGGCACTTCACATTGGCTTCCCTGACAGGGACCAGGTCAGCCTCATCAGAGTTTTCCCATTTCATCAGGAGTGTGAGCTCTCCACTGGAGTCTGTAGCTCCAATAATCTGCTCAACTCCAAAGCCCGGCAAAGCCTCGTGGCTTTTCTGACTCTTCTTTCTTCTCTGGTTTGCTCTCCTCTCCCTTATATTCAGAATCAGAGTAAGCTTTGCATTTGCCTTTTTCTGATCTATCTGTCTCACATGCTATTTTCTGTGACTGTAGAAACTCAGCAATGAGATCACACAATCCAGGTTCTCTTCTGGCTCCCAAGAGTCATCCTCATCTAAAAAAACTCTTCCACTTTAGGAGGTGCTCCACTTTGCCCTTTACCAGTTGACAGTCGACAATGTTCTCCACCATGTATTTTTCTTCCTCCTCTTCTAGCACCTCCTCTACTTCCTTCTTGTTTTGTTTTTTTTCCCCATAGTTTTTGACAGCTTTCTAGTGTAAAGGGTGACACTGCTCAGAGCAGCATTCAAGAGCCTAAGAGGAACATGTCGTGTTGGACTCACTGGGGGAGTGGCACCCAGGAAGGCAGCAAGCAGGGTGGTGGCAGTGGAGCCCCTCACTGAAGCAGTATACCAAAGGCCCTGGCCAGCAGTCCTCCCCTCTGCTGAACCTGGAAGCTCTTTACCAATTTCTGGAGCGCAATCCCATTGGGGAACTCCAGGAGACAGTTTGGAACAAATTGTTCATTTTGCAAGTTATTGGGTTATATATACATGAACTCCCATTCATCACTGGTTGAAGGCTGCTCATAGTAAATGTCAATTCTCCAGAACTTCTGGCCCACTGTGTGCTCTGGTGCCCAGAGAAAGCCCTTTGGCAAAAAAAAAAAAAAAATGCAGAAATTGGCAACAGGGAGTCAGATAAACATGGACAGAAATGGTGAGGCCTAACCAATTAAGGGTGGGGCATTAACACTGTCAGCTACAAGACCTAACCACAAAGGATCATGCATTATTCTGATTGACTCTGGTTTCTTAATCGAGGCCCCCTGTACTGAGCTTTGTTGTGTAACGAACCACCCCAAACCACAGTGACTTAAATCAATAAATATTTTATTTAGCTCACAATTCTGTGAGTTGACCAGGTGATTTTAAAATCTGGGCTGACTCTGCTGATCTCTGCTCAGTTCTCTCACATGTCTATACTCAGCTGGTGGATCAGCTGGAAGCCAGATGATACAGGACAGCCTCACTCACATGTCTGGTGATTGGCAGGCTATTAGCTAGGGCACCTCAGTTCTCTTCCCTAATCTAGGCCTCAGGGTCCCAAGCAGAGTGAGAGAGCAAACTCCAATATACAAGGGCTTTTCAAACCTCTACTTGTGTTCTCTTTTCAAGAGGTGAAGTCTTTCTCTTCCCCTTCAATCTGGGGTGGCCTTTTGATATGCTTTGGCCACTGGGATCACAACAAATACAATGTAGGCAGAGACTTGAAAAGTGTTTACATTTAAGGACTTATACTCTTGTTCTTGGAACTCTAAGATGTTATATGAACAAGCCTGGGTTAGCCTTCTGGAGAATAAGCAATATATGGCCCTGTTACCCCATCACCCCAAGTGACAGCCAGCCAACCACTAGACATGTGACTGAGGTCATCTGGGATTTCACCAACTCACCAGCCAGGTTCAGACCCATGAGTGAGCCCAGTTGGGCCCAGGAGAATCATGAGTTAAATAAATGCTGGTTGTTTTAAGCCAATAAATGTTGAGGTGTTTGTTACATGGCAAAAACTAACTGATACATGGGATAAAGTAGTGAAGTTATATTAGGTTACCGATAAAGCCTCACTGAAAAGAGAACATTTAAGCTGAGACTTTAAAAATGCCAGGGAGATGTTGATGCTAAGAGGGGGTAGGGCATTCAAGGCATAGAGAACAGCAAGTGCAAAGGTCATGAGATAGGAAAGAGCTTGGTGTTTTGAGAGAATTGAGAGAAGATAAGAAGAAAGGCTTCTAGGACTGAGGACCAGAGAGAGGGAGAGAGAGAAAATTGAGGGGTGCATGGGAAATCTATTAATATGCTTATCAGGGGAATGGGGTCATGATAGTATGTTCTTTTTTAGAGTCCTTCATTAATAGAGTCTTATTCAACAATACATTCTGAATATATCTGAAGCATTTTAATTATATGTTATTAATAGAGAAGATGCTAAGAGAAATTATTCACATTCTTTATCCAATCTTTTCATGCTCTTCATTCTCCCCTTTCTCTTCTCCCCAGACTCAGCTGCAGTAAGAGAAAGCTGGGGCAGAGGTAAACGTAACAATCCTTAAAATGAAGACAAAATAAAAACCCATAAACTAAAGAGTTCACAAAAGCAAGACTGGGTTGTGTATTGGCCATTCAGCAAACTGGCCATTTTGCGTACTGGATCCTGGAACATTGGCTTCAAGCTCTGCCCTCTCTGAGCCTTAATGTCCTCAGAAGACAGACTGGATGAAGCCTAAATCCATTCTAGCTCTGGTGAACAGAGTTTTTGTGGGAACCTCAAGTTTCATGGGTATAGAGGTGTGTGTGTGGTGGGGGCAGGGGTGTGCATATGAGTAAATAAATTAATGAATCTCAGGTGCCTGAAAAGCATTAAAATAGAAAGAGAACAAGAGGACTTGAAGGTTGAGGATGGAGAGAAAAGGAGGAGAAAAGGAGACTTTTAATGGGTTTTCTTTAATTGAACTAGATTTTAGTTCAGCAATGAGCTAGTCCTCTAATCTCAAAGTCTAATGTTTGGGCACAAATGTGTCATAACCAGAGGGTGAACATGGAAATGGAGCAGAGATGAGACCCTTCTTTCAACAATCAATTAAATTCACCAGGCAATCCCTGAATAAGCTTTGGTTAATTTTGTTTTCTTAAATGAAAGAAGAAAACTATACCATGTCTGGCGTGGAAGCAGACTTCCAGAAAAGACAGGGGCAACGTAGAAAGAAAATTGAAAAACGTATTTTGCCTGAGAATAAATGGTAACAAAAAATATGGTTCTTTAACTGGCTTAGTGTCATGGAAAAAGCACTAATCAGGACATCAGGGATCTAGGTTTGCTTCTACTATTAACTCACTTCGTAATAGGAAGAAAATCATGCCAACTTTCTTTCCTGCAGTTTCTTCTTATGAAAATGTGACTGTATCAGAGATAGAAAACATACTTAATATATATGCCACCACCATCCTTGTCCAGACCAGTGAGAGAGATCAATAATCACTCATAGCTATCTTTTCTGTTAACATCTAGACGTGTCCTCAGAATCCATCTCAACACGGTGCTTCCAGTAATCACTACCAAATTAATAGAGTTGGTCTCAAAATTAAACCTATCTACTCTTCAGGACTAGACCCCCAGTTCCCAGCCTATGGGCTGCAGACTGCCGAGAGGCAATGAGGTTACTGCAATATGTTTTTCAATATATGCTCGCTAAGCCTTGTCTATAATATCAACAAAGTTCTATCTTATCTGTGTCCTCATTCCCAAAAGATGCTGGGAATATCTGGCCTAGGGGATTTTAAACTCCTCCTCTGCTCCAGTATTTTCTACTCCTAGGCTAAATTTCCCTTTCTTCTACCCACTTGCCTTCTACCTCCTTCCTTCTACTCAAGATCTTCTAACACTAACGCAGATTCTTTGATCAGAAAGGAATTTCCTCATCCTCTGTGGAAAGGGAAAGAACCAGGCAACATACGATATCAAATGAGTCACAATAATCATCATTGCTTTGCCCTTGAGATGAGCTGTGACCAACTTGAGGGTCATCTGCCAAAAGTGGCTCTGGGCATCACCCTCATATTTCAGGTGAGAATGCCAGGTTCTTTCTTCCCATGTCATTTATCAGACCTTCTTAAATATTTAATTTCATCTTAGCTTCAAGTTTTGTTTCTCCTTCAGAGTTTCAGGCAATCCTAGATTAGTTTGCATCCTAAGACATAAGGAAGTAGGGAATGTGAGCTTTGGTACCATCACTTATTAATCAAATGGCCTTCAGTAGTTTTCTTTATCTTTTTGAGCTTCAGTTTCTTCATATGTAAAATGAAATAGTTGTAGTAATTAAATAATATATATAAATTGCCAAGTACAGAGCCTAACATATAGTAGATATTCAATAAATGATAACAATAATAATGAAAATAATCTATTGGGAACTTACTGTGATGTCACATACTCTGTTAAACAAGTTATAGACCACCTGTTTAATTAAACATATTTCCTCTTTTTGATAGGTTGCAAAAATGGCCACAATTCTTTGCAGCTTATATATCTCTACTCCTTGATTCTAGACAATAATGTGAGAGAAGCTACCTTGTGTGAGTTACAAGCTTAGGCCTCAACAGGCTTTGCAGACTTTTGCTCTTGCTCTTGGGAGTCTGCCTACCTGCCATATAAACAAGACTGGCCTAGCTTACTGGAGAGTGAGAGACAAATGGAATAAAGACATGCTTTTCCAGATAAGGCCATCCTATATGAACCAGTCCTCAGCCAACATGGTAGCTGACCACATTTGCCATGAGTAAGCCTTGCTGAGATCAAGTGAGTCTGACTGGGATCAGCATAACTTCCTAGCTAATCCAAGCCCAAATTGCTGCCCCACAGAATTGTGAGTTACATAAAGGGCTGTTGTTTGAAACTACTAAGTTTTGTGATTGCTTGTAATGAAACAAAAAGTGATACATGTTTCTTCTTGAGCACACAACTAAACTACATGTCTCATATTCCCTTGCTTCTAGATTGGCCATGTGACTAGAAATGGCCACCTGTCACTTTCATGCCAAAGTGGTTTAGGAGCTGGTGTGCCTTCTCACTTTCTCTTCCTCTGTCTGTTGACTGAACCCAGAGGTTCTAGCTGAGGACTCTACAATATAGACAGAACCTGGGTCCCCGAATCACCATGTGGAGAGGAGCCACTCACCAGACCAGAATGTCCATTTGTACTTTATGTGATCTAGTAATAAACTTCAATTTTAGTAAGCCAAGAGGTTTGAGGATGTCTATGGTATGGTAGCTGACATTACCTTAACTAGCACACATGAATTACATAATCAAGTTATCTCCGTTTACTGATGAAGAAAGTGAAGAGAAATTAAGCTAGTAAGAGTTAGAATATAAACCCAGTCGTGTGATTCATAGCAACTCCATATCCTGCCTTCTCAAGGTAATTGTTACAGCCATTTTTATTAAAATTCCTTGAGGCTTTAATTTATTTGAGTGATGACTGATTATATGACAATGCAATCCCTTGTCATATCTTGCCTTTCCCTCATTCCTCAAACTCCAAAGACATTGAGGTTGGTGTGGAGGGAGGAATTCATATTGGAGTCTCTGTCTCTTCAAGGTACAGCTGCTCAGCCTGCTACAGTCAAAAAGAATGACCTGAAGACCTTGCACCTACAGAACTAACTAATGGGAGGGTTTTCTCCAGAGCTCTGGGTCCACCATACACTGTGATCACATGCATTTTAGTTTTTTCCTTTGGTTCCCATGCCTCTCACTTCATTTCCACCATAGCCTCTCCCAGTATTAGAAGGATCAATGAGAAAGACATGTTTGCTTCCTGTGCTTTCATTCAACAGCACCTATGTGCCATGCACTATCCTGGGCAGTGGGGCTACAATGACCAAAATAGATAGGATCTCTGCCATCACTGAGATTATAATTGAGAAAAAAAGGAAAATGAGTAGATAGGACATTGATACAGGTTTGCGTCTACGTAGATATAAATGAATATCCAGAACAGATGACTGATGGTGTATTTGGTGGTTATTTTGCCAACATCTAGGACAGTGGTTCTTCACCTTAGTTTGTATGAGAATCATCCAGAGGCTTCTTAAAATATGCACTATGAGGCCTCATCTCAGATTTTCTTTTTTTTTTTAAGTCAGAATTAAATTTTATTTCACATTGATAGAAACCATGAAAAACATTTACATTTTCCCATGTTACAGCACAACATTTCAACGGAATATTTCTTGCCATAAATAATATCTTGCTGATTTGTAGAACTGAAATAACAGTTTATGTTCTTCAAGGTAAAGAAAAATTACATAGTAAATGATTGTTTAAAATTTTAAAATCCAGACATAAACATATGGCTTCATTATTAACATCCTATATAGTCCATTACTAAATTATTTCCATTATCGATTAGCACCCATTTATAAAGATGCATTCTTAATATTGTTTTGGTCAGCTGGAATACAGCAGAAAAATCAACACAGTTCAGAAATATCAAGCATACATTTTTGCTACATATTAATCTGCATGGTAACTACATTTTATGTATAGGGTTCTGACTAGCCTTTATTACCCATAGTTTGTTTTCAAATAGTTTTTACCAGTAATCTGGAAATTTTGACAATTTAAAATGATTGCTATTTTTATGTTTGCACGAAAAACTAATACAAAAAATAATTTGACTAAAGTGAAAATTTCAAATAAGTCCACTGGCAGATAAAAATAAAGCAAAAAATTACAATAGATTCCTCATCTTCTACAGTAGTTGGTTTCAAATATGTGTACAAAGTAAACTCTATGCTATGAGAAGATGAAATCATCTTAGAAGTTAGTTTTTAAGATCAGTCTTAAAGATATTTCAGAACATACTAGAATATGATCTAATCATTCTTTCAGTTGTTTACAGAAAAATAAAACCATAGAATTATTCCTGTTACCTGGGTTGAAGATCCTAATAGCTAGGTGTAAATTTGGATAAGGTACAGTATTTGAAATAAGTAGTGCATGAAGTTTTAATGTCTGGTTTCTCTATAAAGCATAAATAGATTTTAAATACCATATATCTGTGACCCAGAATGTCAAATTATAGCATGTATTGACAGTAGCTGTCTATGGCAGAGAGGCAATACTTGGTCTGCTATGAAGAACAATAAAGAAAAAACAAACTTTTTTTTTTCTTGAGAGAAAAGAGTATTAAGTAGAAATAATATCAGGGAAAATAAAAGCCCAAAATAAAAGGGCCATTAATTGAAGAGAACAATTTTACTCTTTCTTGACAATGAACAGCATTATCCCTATTATTAGGAATAATGTAATACCACCTCATTCTTACTATGCATTACAATCATTACGTATATATGAACACATATATAAAAATACAGACATTGCATGGTGACTAAGCAATTTTGGAATAAATCCATAGACTAAGTCACAGCATGCATAAATTGTTTATATCTTAACTGCTCATTTCTACCTGAACAAATTGTCATTAAGCATACTGCTAATTTTCAAATGATGTAATAAAAAAACTGGTGGCAGTACTGTATTATTTTGCTGAATTACATTTGAGAAAAAAGAAGCTACCTGCTTTATCTATTTTAATATAGTAGATTCTGGATCTTCTTATAAGAATACATGTATAGAAACTTAAAAGATCATAAATTTCTCATGAGGAGACATTATTTGATCTGTGCCATTGGCATGTATTTGCAAAACATTTTAACACTGCAAAACATTAGAAATTTGAAGACTGGGCTTGGGAAAAGGTTTACACTCTACTACAATGATGCTGGTGTACTTCTACACAAGGCCTCTTAGCAACATCAATCAATTGGAGGTAGGAGTTTATCAATGAATTGCTTGACATCCATCATTTCCTGTTGACACGAACTGTGCATCATACCTTCATAGGTTTTAAAGGTCACATTGGCTGGATTCACCAATGTTTTTAGTTTTTCAACCGTAAGACAACCAAACATCAGGGGAACTAAAGGGTCACAATCCCCGTGGCACTGGAGAATAGAAATATCTCTATCAGCACCACCGACAGGACCCTGTGGAAAGGAAGCCCGAAGTGGAAGCCAGCAACTGAGTGCAGTGACATCTGCTAGCTTCTGCTGCGTGGTAAGGGCAGTATATAAAGATAAAGCTCTTCTCTGAGAAAACCCTCCCAAAATAATTCTGTTAGAAGGAATGCCATTCTTCACTTCTTGATCAATCAAAGCTTTTATATTTTCTGCTGCCTGTTTAATCCCAGATTCATCCTCCTGTGAATCTGGTGAAAACCCAATAATATCAAACCATGAAGGCATAGCCATGTCCATATTTAATGTAACAGGCCTAACAGGCGCATGCGGGCAGATATATTTGATATGTGAACTTCTGATACCTGCAAAGGCTTCTGCCCATCCGTGCCCAGTATCTCCCAATCCATGCAGGAAAATCACCGCAGCAGTGGCCTTCCAGGCGGCGGGCATGATGGCGGGGAGTGGGGTTGACATGTTATTGCCACACATACACCGGCTCAGCTCACAGCGCAAGCGGAAGGAAGAGCGGGCACCCGGCCGCAGCCCAAGGGCGTGGGAGCGGCGAGTCCCGACCGGCCCCACCAGACGCCTCATCTCAGATTTTCACCTGGAAGATCAAGAGTAGGAGTCCAGGAATCTGCATTTTTAACCAACTCACTGGGAGATTCTAATGCAGAAGATCCTTTGAGAAACTCTAGCCTGTGCTAAGGTGCAGCATTTCCACAGAACTTTGCAGATGTGGTACCAGAACTCACAGGCAGATCTAGGCCAGGCCTCTTCAGCCAAAGGCTGGGGCACTGAGCAGTAACGTGATAGTGCACTGAACTGCTAGCAAACAGAATGCCCAGAACAGAGAACAAAGAATCCAGTGAAATCCATTGAGTCTGCATGAAAAGGTGGAGGGAAAGGGTAACTGTCATCACTGAAGTGACAAATAATGTGCTGAATGTAACTACTTTGCTTGAATTAAGGTAGCAAAATGTTTTCAGGAAAACAGATTTGGGGGACACACTAAAATAGCATAACAGACTGAAACACTTTACAAGAAACTCAACTTTTTTTCTTACCTTGAAGAAAATATTCATTGAAAAAGAAGAATTCATACCCAAAACAAGCAGTCCTAAATTGTTTCAAAAAGAACTACTAGTTACAGCTGTGTCCCTGGCCAAAGCCCAGTTTGGGGAGCAGATCGCTGTCCTTTAATAAGAGATTTAGTCCCTAAGGACAGAACAAGGACAAGTGGTTAGAAATTACCGAGAGGCAGAGTTCAGCTTGCTGTGAGGAAGAACTTTCAAATAATGTAAAACTGTAACAGGTTTTCTTTGAGGTAGCAAACTGTTACTTGAAGAATTTAAGCCAAGCCTAGATGCACTTGTATGTATTTATCAAGCTTTCTTTGTATCTAGTGATAAAAAAAAACACAAGTTTAAGGCCGTCCTTGGCCTCACTGAACTCATATTCTAGTGGGGGAGATGGACAAGTAAACCCACAATTATAATATAGCACAATGAGACCATGACTATAGTATATCTGGCTACTGCAAGAGTCCAAGAGCGGAGGTTCTGGCTCAAGTGAAAAGGTCAGAGGTTTCCTATTAGAAGTGACATGAGATCAGAATGCTAAGCCACTCAGAAGAAGGAATGAGGTTCTGGGCAGATGCAACTGCACGTGTGAGGGTCTGGAGGCATGAAACGGCATTGTGGAGGAGGAGAAAAGGTGAGAAATTCAGTGGGATATAGGAGGAAGGAGGCAGGACTAAACGCTAGAGAGCCAGGCATGGATCAGATCATGAGGAACTTCTTGAACTAAAGCGAAGGGTTTTAGTTTCATCTACAAAAAATGGTGAGATGCCATTGAAAACTGACCTCAATGATTTCTGAAGCCCCTTTCTATCAAAAATTCTTTGAGCCTAGTATACTGTTTGCTTCTTCCAAGATTACGTTCTAAATTGGTAATATGTATATAAAATCAAGGCAATTTTAGAAAGTGGTTGAATAAATAAATGGAGCATTTACATGAGGGAGTACTACACAAATGTTAAAAAAAAAAAAAAAAAAAAAGAATAAGAAAGCTGATGAGTGAGTTCCAAGACATAATGGTGAGTGAAACAAAAAACATGGGAAAGTACAAAAGAGTAGTCACAATCAAGCATTTGTAGGGTCTTGGTATGTAAATGAGATGCTATTATAAATCAGTAGAGAAAGAACACACTTATTAATAAATAGTATTGAAGGAAGTGGGGGATAAGGGGTTATTGTTTAATGGTTACAGAGTTTCTGTTTGGGATTATGGAAAAGTCTTAGAAACAGATAGTGGTGATAGTTGCACAACATTGTGAATGTACTTAATGCCACTGAATTATGTGCTTAAAAATAGCTGGGACAGTAAATGTTGTGTTATACCTATTTACCACAATAAGCATTTTTTTTAATCTTAAAAATACTTGAAGAACAAAGGGCAAAAAAATCGATGGAATAATTGAAAAAAGACATGAACAGACAACTCACAAAGAAGTTCTAAAAATGGCCCTTAAACATATGAAAAATGTTCAAACTCACATAATTACAGAAATACAACATAAAGCAACACTGATATGCCATTTCCTACCTGTCAGATTGGTAAACTTTAAAAGTGTAAGAACAAACTGTGTTTGCAAGGCTGTGGGCAACAGGCACTCTCATACCTTATTGGTGGGCATGCAAATTCGTACAATCCTGTACAGAATTGCATATGCAAGTTACCTTTTGATACAGCAATATTTCTTCTGATGTATGTTTGTCAAAACAAAAATACATATGCAACAAGGTTATTTATTGTGGCATCATTTGTAATCACAGAATATTGGAAACAACCAAATGCTGATACATAGGTGAGTGGTTGAATAAATAAATGGAGCATTTACATGAGGAAGTACTACACAAATGTAAACAAAAAAAAAAGAATGAGAAAGCTAATGAGTGAGTTCCAAGACAATGGTGAGTGAAACAAAAAACATGGGAAAGTACAAAAGAGTAGCATGCTACTCTTCATGTAAAAAAGAAGAGGATATAAGAAAATATACATGTATCTGCCCAATTGTGCAAAAGAAATACAGAAAGGATAAACCAGAAACTGAGGAGATTGGGTAACTACAGGAGGTGCATGGTAAGAGAGTGGAAAAAATTGAGGGAATGGGGAATATGTAATAGACATTAAAGTGACACTTGTATGTGTATATATTTTTGGTTAGTTCTGGCTTTTAGAACTATGTTGATGCTTTGCATATCCTAAAAAATTAAAACTAATATGTAAGGAGAGTTCAAAATGGAATACAGTCAGTAACACATGAGTCTAACTGTATTGCAAGTGAACAATATAACCACACTGAAAAGAAAAGAACTAACCTAAGTAACTTTGGTTAGCAAGATTGGTTGTATACTGTATGTTAAGACAGCAAACGGTGTATGTTGTTCTCCAGTTACAAAATTGTTTTCCACAGGGATTTAGATTAGCAATTCTGAAACTGCTCCATGTGTATAGTAGGGCTTAGCAAATGCCTAAATTTATCATGAATAATGAGAATCAAGTTTCTCACTGTTAGGAAATGGAACTACAAATAAAGAAAAGAGAAAGGCTAAAAGGAACCCTGTAGTGCTGTGTTGAAGGAATTATCAGTATGAACTCATAGTTTTAAATATATGTACATATGGAGAGGTATAGAAATAGAATAGGTGTATGTTATACATGCATGAACATATATGCATATATTCCCTAACTCTGTTTACTGAGAGCATGAGGAAGTAATGACACCCTAGTAGCAATGAGCACGCCTAGTGCTCACATCTTGATTTCTAAATACAATTCTCCACAAAAGAAACCAGGTCTACTTAGAGAAATGATTATCTCAGGACTGGGGCAGGGAAAATACAAGATAAGCCTGAAACATCTTATGGTGCCAGAAAGTAAGGAAGTGCTCAAAAAATGATGAGGGCATGTCGAAACGACATGGAAGTAACTTGAAGGAGTTCCCAGTGGAAAAGTCTGGAACAATTTGAACAAGAAAATAATAATAGTAACAGTTTATAATCCACAGAAAAAAAATCTATACTGATATAAATAAATAAATAAATAAAGATTTAAGGAGCAGCTCTTTCTTAAAGTAGAATTATAACTAATACATATAGAAGAAATGATGTAAATTGAAAGACATCACCATTTGGCAAAGACCACAGTAATAGTTGTTACCTGCAAGAGTTATTGATGCATGCTGTTGGATGGAATGGTACCCCCCACCCCATTCCTATGTTGAAGCCCTAACCTCGAATGTGACTATATTTGGAGATATGGCCATTAAAGAAGTAATCAAGGTTAAGTGAGGTCATATGAATGGGCTCTAATCTGATATGACTGCTGTCCTCATAAGAAGAGGAAGACACACCAGGGATGCACACTCAGAGAAAAGGCCATATGAGGATACAGTGAGAAGGTGATCATCTGCAAGACAAGAGGAGGGGCCTTGAGAGGAACCAATCCTGCTGACACCTTGATCTAGGACTCCCAACCTCCAGAACTGTGAGAAAATAAATTTCTGTTGTTTAAGCCAATCAATGGTATTCTGTTATGGTGGCCCTAGCCAACCAATATAGATGCTAAAATTAGTGGGCAAAAGTATGATTAGAAACAAGATATTTACATAGTCTCAAAGCCTCTCCTCACAAGATGCTTTTTAATTACAAAGCTTAAAATAATAACTTTAAAGTAGTAGAGAAACCTTGCAGACACTACCTCAACCAACGATCAAGGTTAACATCACAAGTAATAAGACATATTGACATCACGAACCACTGATAGGATGACTTAAGACAGACACAACATCATTTCTGTGAGATTCCTACTAAAACTGCATAATCTCAATATAATCATAAGAAAACATTAAACAAGCCCAAATGGAAGGACATTCTACAAAATAACTGATCAATATTCTTCAAACGTGCAAAGGTAGTAGAAGACAAGGAAAAACTGAGGAACTACCACAGATTAAAGAGACAAAGGAGACATGACAACTAAATGCAATATGGAATTCTGAATTGGATCCTGAACCAGAAGAAGACATTAGTGACAAAACTGACAAAATCCTTATAAGGCCTACAGATCAATTAATGGTATTTTATGAAATTTAATTTCCTGATTTCAATATTGTACTATGATTATAAAAGACGTTAACAGTAGTGGAACCTGGGTTGAAAGCATATGGGAAATCCATACTATTCTTGCAATTTATCTGTAAGTCTAAAATGATTTCAGTATAAACATTTTTTCTTTTTTCCCAAGATGGAGTCTTGCTGTGTCACCCAGGCTGGAGTGCAGTGGTGCAATCTTGGCTCACTGCAACCTCCGCCTCCTGGGTTCAAGTAATTCTCCTGCCTCAGCCTCCCAAGTAGCTGGGATTACAGGCATGAGCCATCACGCCCAGCAATTTTTTTTTGTATTTTTAGTAGAGAAGGGGTTTCACCATGTTGGCCAGGCTAGTCTCAAATTCCTGAACTTGTGATCCACCCACGTCAGCTTCCCAAAGTGCTGGGATTACAGGTGTGAGCCACTGCGCCTGGCCCAATATAAAATTTTTAAAGAAAACAATATTGAGTTGTTTTAAAGAAAACAACTCAATTTTAAAGAAAACAATATCCACATGCAGGGCTGGTTCTGCTGGCTCATGCCTGTAATCTCAGCACTTTAGTAGGCTGAGGTGGGAGGATTGCTTGAGCTCAGGAGTTTAAGACCAACCTGGGCAACATAGTGAGACCCCCATCTCTGCAAAATTTAAAATAAAATTAGGCAGGCATGGTCACATGCACTTGTAGTCCCAGCTACTAAGGAGGCTGAAGTGGGAGGATCGCTTGAGCCCAGGAGGTTAAAGCTGCAATGAGCTACAATTGAGTCACTGTACTCCAGCCTGGGCAACAGAGCAAGACCCTGTCTGCAAAAAAAAAAACAAAAAAAAACAAAAAAAAAATGCAGGTGCATAACATTACACTATGATCTCGTTTACATATTCTTCTAAAATACATACACAAGCAGGCCAGGCACGGTGGCTCATGCCTGTAATCCCAGCACTTTGGGAGGCCAAGGTGAGCAGATCACTTGAGGTCAGGAGTTCGAGACCAGCCGGGCCAACATGGTGAAACCCCGTCTCTACTAAAAGTACAAAAATTAGCTGGGCATGCTGGTGGGCTCCTGTAATCCCAGCTACTCAGGAGGCTGAGACAGGAGAACTGCTTGAACCCAGGAGGCAGAGGCTGCAGTGAGCTGAGATTACACCACTGCACTCCAGCCTAGGCAACAGAACGAGACTCTGTCTCCAAAAATAAAAAATAAATAAAATACACCCAAGCAATAAAATGCATTTTTCATAGATACACGTGTACTAAAAGTATACAAACATGGGCTAGACAGTGGTTGATTCTCAGTCTAGGCTGCACATTGGCATCACCTGAGGAGCTTTAAAAACTACTGATGTGGGGAAAGAGGGTAAGTCTCAGTTCTTCCCTTTGTCACTCTAGTGATCCTTAGTTTCAAGGAGTAAAACTACATATCCATATCTACATTAAATACGGGGTGAAAAACATACACAAAAAATATTCTTAAGAATCTGTGAAAATCATATGAATAAGTGAATAAAAATCACTTTGATTTAGGAAAAAAACTAACTGATGCTTGAGTTCTCTCCTTCCCACAGAGATTCTGATTTTGTTTTTCCGGCATTGGTCCAGAAACCAGGGATTTTCTTTTTTTATTTATTTTTTATTATACTTTAAGTTCTAGGGTACATGTGCACAACATGCAGGTTTGTTACATATGTATACATGTGCCATGTTGGTGTGCTGCACCCATTAACTCGTCATTTACATTAGGTGTATCTCCTAATGCTATCCTTCCCCCCTCCCCCCTCCCCACAATAGGACCCGGTGTGTGATGTTCCCCTTCCTGTGTCCAAGTGTTCTCATTGTTCAATTCCAACCTATGAGTGAGAACATGCGGTGTTTGGTTTTCTGTTCTTGCCATAGTTTGCTGAGAATGATGGTTTCCAGCTGCATCCATGTCCCTACAAAGGACACGAACTCATCCTTTGTTGTGGCTGCATAGTATTCCATGGTGTATATGTGCCACATTTTCTTAATCCAGTCTGTCACTGATGGACATTTGGGTTGGTTCCAAGTCTTTGCTATTGTGAATAGTGCTGCAATAAACATACGTGTGCATGTGTCTTTGTAGCAGCATGATTTATAATCCTTTGGGTATATACCCAGTAATGGGATGGCTGGGTCAAATGGTGTTTCTAGTTCTAGATCCTTGAGGAATTGCCACACTGTTTCCACAATGGTTGAACTAGTTTACAGTCCCACCAACAGTGTAAAAGTGTTCCTATTTCTCCACATCCTCTCCAGCACCTGTTGTTTCCTGACTTTTAAATGATTGCCATTCTAACTGGTATGAGATGGTATCTCATTGCGGTTTTGATTTGCATTTCTCTGATGGCCAGTGATGATGAGCATTTTTTCATTTGTCTGTTGGCTGCATAAATGTCTTCCTCTGAGAACTGTCTGTTCATATCCTTCTCCCACTTTTTGATGGGGTTGTTTGTTTTTTTTCTTGTAAATTTGTTTGAGTTCTTTGTCGGTCCTGGATATTAGCCCTTTGTCAGATGAGTAGATTGCAAAAATTTTCTCCCATTCTGTAGGTTGCCTGTTCACTCTGATGGTAGTTTCTTTTGCTGTGCAGAAGCTCTTTAGTTTAATTAGATTCCATTTGTCAATTTTGGCTTTTGTTGCCATTGCTTTTGGTGTTTTAGACATGAAGTCCTTGCCCATGCCTATGTCCTGAATGGTATCGCCTAAGTCAGAAACCAGGAATTTTCAAAAGACTCTCAGGTAATCCTGATATGCAGCCAGGGTTGAGAACCACTGGACCTGAAGGAGACATACAAAATCTGTGATAGTGATTGCCTCTGGGGAAGGCAATGAGGGAGAAGTGTGAGATTAGCAGGAGGAGTCTTCAACTTCACTTCAAATCTGAAGCAAAAATGGCCAAATGTTAAGGTTTGTCATTTTGGAAGGTGAGACCACAGGTATTTATTACACTCTTCTCCATCTTTCTTGTATTTATTTAAATGCATAACATTTTTAAGAAGACTAAAAATAAGCTTACTTGTGAACATATAAAAGTGTCATTTTAATGAAAGTAAATTATAACCAGGAAACATTGTTAATTTGGTTCTACAGAGGAGAAGGAATAAGAAAATAAAGAAACACAGGTTTCAGATGTGTGGCTGTTGAAGCCCCATTGGGAGCCCCATCAATAATTTTAGTGTCATCTCCAGCCCTCCTGCTTATAGCAGAAACATGTTAGTCTTTGCTCCAGTTCACCCTTGATTACTTTTTGGAAATGCTACAATTTAGCAGTTCAATAAATTAGGAAAATAATTGCCTCAATGGTAATAACAAGAATGATCCTTACAAATAGAAATTATTTTTAAAAGATAAGTGCTTGCAATTTTTAAAAATAATCCTGGATAGGCTGGTATTCAATCTGTTTGTACAGTTTTAGCCATGCTGGTTGTCTGCAGACTGATTAGTGGGGTTCCATGACGCACCAGGTGATAAATCCCTGCATATCTAGCTGGGCACTGTAGCGCACACCTGTAGTCCCAGCTACTCGGGAGGCTGAGGTGGGAGGATCGCTTGAGCCAAGGAGTTCAAGACCAGCCTGGACAACATAGTGAGATCCTGTCTCTAAAAAAATTTTTTTTTAATATTTTAATATCCACCTTGGTCTTGCTGACCAGTTTGCACTGATCTATCCCCTCTCTCTCATCTTGCTCTCTAGTGGGAACACTAGCACACCACAGCAAGAATTCTGCTAAGGGTACATTCTTGTGGCCAGGGAGTGGAACAAGGCTGATCGTCTCTCAGAAGGGATCAGGTCCATGGCCATCAGGAGATTTCACCTAACCAAGTATAGACAGTGTGCTCCAATAAAGAGAATGTCAGTTAATGGAAGAAAGGTACTTGGTGGGAAGGACTGGACAGGGAAAATTCAGTGCTGGGGGGAAAAAAAAGAACTCTGGACTGAGGATAGAAAATGTGAGTTCTAGTTTCACCTTTGCAAAAGTGGCTATGACATTGTCTTTACTACTTCCCTTATTGTTGCCCACCTTCCCTCCCTCTTCCCCTTTTCAGATTTCAGTCACCAAACATTTATTTATCCAAAAGAAAATGCAAATGTTTTTGAAAATAATTTATCCAATACTATTGACAATTGCACTTTCCTGAGTAACAACTCAAGAGAAAAGCTCTTCTCCATAAGAATGGGAAAAAGGAAACTTCAAGAAATGGTTGTTTTTCTTTTCCTTTTTTTTTTTTTTTTTTTTTTTTTTTGAGACAGAGTTTCACCATTGTCACACAGGCTGGAGTGCAGTGGCATGATCTCAGCTCACAGCAACCTCCACCTCCAGATTTAAAGTGATTCTCCTGCCTCAGCCTCCCAAGTAACTGAGATTACAGGTGCTCACCACCATGCCCAGCTAATTTTAGTATAGATGGGGTTTCACTATGTTGGCCAGGCTGGTCTCAAACTCCTGACCTCAGGTGATCTGCCCACCTCAGCCTCCCAAAGTGCTGGGATTACAGGCAGGAGCCATCATGCTCAGCCAAGAAATGGTTGTTTTTCTAAAGTGTAGCACATATTAGTTTAGCTGGCAGCTCCTTCTGCACCCCATTCTACCTGTTCAGTGCCTTTATAATCATGTTGATTGGTGGTTAATTTCTGATACGCCTATCTTTCCAGCAGACTATGGGTTTCTCAGAGGGAGGAATCTTGTCTTGTTCATCTGTGTATCCCCAATGCCTAGACTCCAGTAAGCACTCAATTTTTTAAAATTGAAACTAAAAAGGGATAAATTAGTATGACATCTTTATTCCTTCCCTTATTGTCACCCACCTCCCCTACCCCTCCCTTTTCTTTAGAAGAGAACCAAATTCTTTTTTGTTTGTTTGTTTGGTTTTTTTTGAGGATGGAGTCTGACTCTGTCGCCCAGGCTGGAGTGCAGTGGTGCGATCTCGGCTCACTGTAAGCTCCGCCTCCCGGGTTCATGCCATTCTCCTGCCTCAGCCTCCTGAGTAGCTAGGACTACAGGTGCCCACCACCACGCCCAGCTAATTTTGTGTGTGTGTGTGTGTGTGTGTGTGTGTGTGTGTGTGTGTGTATTTTTAGTAGAGATGGGGTTTCACCATGTTAGCCAGGATGGTCTCGATCTCCTGACCTCGCGATCCACCCATCTCGGCCCCCTAAAGTGCTGGGATTACAGGCATGAGCTACCACGCCCGACTGAGAACCAAATTCTTTAGCTTTCTTTCTAGCTCACTGTAGTGGATGCTCTGACATGCCACCCTGATCCTCCCTTCAGAATTGAACTACTCATTCCCCCAGCTGCCTGCAGTGTTGGAGACTGAGCATTTTTCCCTTGGTGGAAATATCTTCCTTGGCAAAGGTCTGCCCCTTTACTGGAGGTGCCCTCATCTGATGATGGGCCAATGCTTTAGAGCTCTCCACAGGATCAACAGAGACTTCTGTTGCAACTTCACTGTAGCTCAAATTCTCCCTTCCTAATCCTGCTACTTTTTCCTCTTTCACAGGTGTTGATCCTGAGAGCACCCCTAATAAACTCTCTGCACACGAATCTCTCCATCAGAATCTGCATCCTGGGGAACACAGCAGGCAAAACTCTGTAACCTCTGTTTTAGATGTGCTTTTCTCAAGCTTGATCCATAAAACATCAAGTACCTTTTGGAACCGAGATCCACTTCTGGACTGAGTTTTCACTAAAGAGGCCTAAAGGATATGGAGATAGGGCTGCAGCCTCATTCACAAGACACTACTCAATTGCCCTGCCCCCCTCCTTCCCACTCCTCTATATATTGTCTATGCATCTTTACTCAGAGAACTTGTTACAATCCAAACAGACAAAAATTCCTTCTTTGGGTCCAAAGTAACTGTAAACTGAACACTATTTAGTTGAAACGGAATCCTTTTACAGGAAGTGCCTGTCTAATATCTTATAACAACTGAGTACCTCCCAAGTTCAAATCTCAGCCTCCCTGTCAAGAGGCTGTCCTGTCTCACACAGCAAAACCTTCAGCTCAGCAGAGGTTCCTTGGCACAGACCAGGTGCTCTCCCAGCATCCTTTGCAGAGTTGCTGCAGCTCAGGTTTGCTACCACCGGGTACTCCTTTTGGCTGGGGATGGCCTTTGGGTTCCTGGCATAGAGATGGCTCCCACTGCCCCTCAGCAGAGTGCAGCCTGGGGTTTTTCCAGGCTAGTCCAACCCCAAGCCAACTAGAACTAAGAATTATTTAGAGGAATGAGAGAGTGATGGGAACAATCAAACACAGATTTGACCTCACTGGTTTGGGGTCAATAGCTAGAGCAACTACGCAGCTACATCCCTTGACATCAGCCCTGGTGATGTCCAACTTATTGATGTGTCAGATGCCCACAGCAGACACTGGATCTCAGCCACATCATTGTCTGGGAATCATTGTGCAAAGGTCTCTTTATTAGCTTCTTAACAGTACAGGCCTTTTCATCTCTTTTTCCCTCTGCCTGTGGAACATTATCTCATTCTCACAAAAGAAAAAAGGCTTTTCAGGAAACTAACGTTCTTCTTTCAACCATGCCTCCTCTTCCAGCCAATAATTTTTCATTGTATTTAATAGAATCTAAATCAGATGCATTGCCATCAGACATACAATATAAACTCTATTATTGGTGTTTCATCATAATAGGAGATTTGGGACCAAAGCCAAACAGTGACAATTTCTTCCCTTCAGAGGAAAATTGCTTTTAAGAATTAAATAAAATTCTTCTTCTTTATACTATCCTCAACAGACCCTTCCCCGACCCATGATACAATATTTTATGAGGATGATCTTTTAGTATGTTTCCATATTTCAAATTGATTCATTTGATGTCTTCAGCAAAAATAAATAAATAAAGTGGAGGCTTTATCAAATAATTTTAGAGTCACAGGCCAGACAAAATTAGAGTGAAATCTGGCCTTAAAGAGGAAAATTATAAAAACAAAAACAAAACCAAGTAATGGTAAGAGAAAGACTATACTGCCTTACTCTTTAAGCAGAAAGAACTGATCTGAAGTAGAGATTTGATGGACTTTCATCTTATCTCTGGTATTTGGGAGCCTTCCAGCACCCACACATTTTTGTCAAGCAGTGTTTACAAAGAACTGGAGAAGCAGTAATGATTCAGGGAAAGATTTTGCTTCAGGGTGGAAAAGATTAATAAAGGAGTCACATGGCCCATTATTATGCAACAAGATATAATGAACTTTAAGTGGCCAAAGAAAACAACTTAGTAAACAACTTTTTTCCCTCCAAAAGGATAAGGGAAAGAGGAAGTGGAGAAAGTTTCAGCATCCCTTAGAAGTTACAATTGGAGGTTTGACAATCTCTGCAGACCTCCAAAAGAGTGAGTGACATTTCTGAAGCTGTAGTAAATATTGATTGTATAATTGGCATATGTTTATTCTGGGGCTCTCAAGAGAAATAATTTTCTCAGATTGAGGGTTTGTTTTTTAAGTTTTATTTCAGTTTCAGGGATACACATGCAGGTTTATTATATAGGTAAATTGCATGTCATAGGGCTTTGGTATACAGATTATTTAGTCACCCAGGTAATAAGAATAGTACACTGTATTAGTCTGTTCTCCTGTTGCTAATAAAGACATACCCGAGACTGGGTAATTTATAAAGGAAAGAGGTTTAATTGACTCACAGTTCCACATGACTGGGGAGGCCTCATGATCATGGCAGAAGGCAAAGGAGAAGCAAAGCCACATCTTACGTGGCAGCAGGCAAGAGAGCTTGTGCAGGGGATCTCCCATTTATAAAACCATCAGATCTTGTGAGATTATTCACTATCACAAGAAGAGCATGAGAAAGACCTACCCTCATGATTCAATTACCTCCCACTGGGTCCCTCCGATGACACGTGGGAATTCTGGCAGCTATAATTCAAGAAGAGATTTGAGAGGCTAGACACAGCCAAACCATATCATTCCACCCCTGGCCCCGCCCAAATCTCATGTACTTTTCACATTTCAAAACACAATCATGCCTTCCCAACAGTCCCCCAAAGTCTTAACTCATTTCAGCATTAACTCAAAAGTCCACAGTCCGAAGTCTCATCTGAAACAAGGCAATTCCCTTCTGACTATGAGTCAGTAAAATCAAAAGCAAGTTAGTTACTTCCTAGATACAATGGGGGTACAGGCATTGGGTAAATACATCTGTCCCAAATGTGAGAAATTGGCCACAATGGAGGGGCTACACACACCATCCATGCAAGTCTAAAATCCACCAGGGCAGTCAAATCTTGAAGCTCCAAAATGATCTCCTTTGACTCCATATCTCACATCCAGGTCATGCTGATGCAAGAGATGGGTTCCCATGGTCTTGGGCCACTCCACCCCTGTGACTTTGCAGGGTACAGCCCCACTCCTGGCTGCTTTCATGGGCTGGCATTGAGCAGCTTTTCCAGGCACATGGTGCAAGCTGTCCATAGATCTACCATTCTGGGGTCTGGAGGACAGTGACCCTCTTCTCATAGCTCCACTAGGCAGTGCCCCTGCGGGGACTCTGTGTAGGAGCTCCCATCCCACATTTCCCTTCTGCACTCCCCTAGCAGAGGTTCTCCATGAGGGCTCCACCCCTGCAGCACACCTCTGCTTGGACATCCAGGCATTACCATACATCCTCTGAAATCTAGGCAGAGGTTCCCAAACCTCAATTCTTGACTTCTGTCCACCCACAGGCCCAACACCATGTGTAAGCTGCCAAGGCTTAGGGCTTGCACCCTCTGAAGCAATGCCCTGAGCTGTATGTTGGCCCCTTTTAGCCACGGCTGGGATGCAGGGCACCAAGTCCCAAGAGTGCACAAAGCAGCAAGGCCCTACACCTGGCCCACAAAACCATTTTGTTCTCCTAGGCCTCTGGACTGTGATGGGAGGTGCTGCCATGAAGACCTCTGACATGCCCTGGAGACATTTTCCCCACTGTCTTGGTGATTAATATTTGGCTCTTTGCTACTTATGCAAATTTCTGCAGACAGCTTGAATTTCTTCCCAGAAAATGGGGTTTTCCTTTCTATTGCATCACCAGGCTGCAAATTTTCCAAATTTTTATGCTCTGCTTCTTCTTGAACACCTTGCCACTTAGAAATTTCTTCCACCAGATACCCTAAATCATCCCTCTCAAACCAAAGTTCCACAGACCTCTAGGGAAGGGGCACAACGCTGCCAGTCTCTTTGCATAGCAAAAGTGACCTTTACTCTAGTTCTCAACAAGTTCCTCATCTCCATCTGAGACCACCTGAGCCTAGACTTTATTGTCCATATCACTACCAGCATTTTGGTCAAAGCCACTCAACAAGTCTCTAGGAAGTTCCAAACTTTCCCACATTTTTCTGTCTTCTTCTGAGCCCTCCAAACTGTTTCATCCTCTGCCTGTTACCCAGCTCCAAAATTGCTTCCACATTTTCAGGTATCTTTACAGCAGCACTCCACTACCCAGTACCAGTATACTGTATTTGTCTGTTCCCACACAGCTAATAAAGACATACATGAAACTGGGTAATTTACAAAGGAAAGAGGTTTAATTGACTTACAGTTCAACATGTCTGGGGAGGCCTCATAATCATGGTGGAAGGCAAAGGAAAAGTAAAGTCATGTCTTACACTGTGGCAGGCAAGAGAGCTTGTGCAGGGGAACTCCTGTTTATAAAACCATCAGATCTCATGAGACTCATTTACTATCATGAAAACAGCACAAGAAAGGCCCGCCCTCATGATTCAATTGCCTCCCACTGGGCCCCTCTCACGACACTTGGGAATTATAGGAGCCACAATTCAAGATGAGATTTGGATGGGGACACAGCCAAACCATATCATACCTGCTATGTAGTTTTTGATCCTCTCCCTCCTGCTCCCCTCCACCTTTAAATAGGCCTCGGTGTCTGTTGTTCCCTTCTTTGTGTCCATATGTACTCAATATTTAGCTCCTACTTATAAGTGAGAACATGCAGCATTTGGTTTTCTGTTCCTATGTTAGTTTGCTTAAGATAATGGCCTCCAGCTCCATCCATGTTGCTGCAAAGGACATGACCTCATTCTTTTTTATGGCTGCATAGTATTCTGTAGTGTATATGTACCACATTTCTTTATCCAGTCTACTGTTGATGGGCATTTAGATTCATTGCATTCACATTGAGATTTTTTCATTGCAGCTACCCTACTGGGACAGAATGATCATTTCTTTTGCTTCCCATACTGCAATTAGTTTGAGAGCTGTGTGGAATCAGTACTACTGTCCATCATTACTATATAATGGAGATAATGTTAATAATAATAGTGATGGTGGTGATGGAGATGGGAGTAATGAAGATTATAGTGGTAGGCATGGGATGGTAATGACTGTGGTGATGGCAATGTGTTGGAGGTGGTGATTGTAGTGACAGTAGTGGTGGTGCTGATCACGGCAGAAGTGAAATGGTGATTGCGTTGATGGTGATGCAATATAGGTAGTGATGGTGGTGATAGTGGTGATTGTGTTGGTGCTGGTGGTGATGGTGACAGTGACAATAGCAGTGGTGAGGAAAATGGTGGTAATAGAGATATTGATGGGGATTATGATGGTAATGGTGATGATGGTAATGATAATTATGATAATAATAGGGGTGGTGAGAAGAATGGTGTTGATGATGGTGGTAATAGAGGTAGTAATGTGGTAGATATAATGATAAGACCAGTCTTTTACAGAGAAAATGTCCCTATTCAGAAGGTTTTAAGAGCCTAGAACTTATTTCTGAACTTCTTTGAATGTGCTCTCAGTGACAATGGGTGGACTTCTTTACTGTCATTCAACAAATATTTATTCAGTATCCACTAGGTTCCAGGCAGTCTTCAAGGTACTGATGATACACCAAAACAAACAAAAATCCTTGCTCCATTTAAAAATGGAGAGCCTCTACATATTGGGTACAGTGTATACTGCTTGGATGACCAGTGCACTAAAATCCCAGAAATCACCACTAAAGAATTGATCCATGTGACCAAAAATTACCTGTACCCCAAAAACTATAAAAAATAAAAATAAATTTAAAAAAATGGAAAGTCTCCATTTTAACCAATGAGACAGACAATAAATAAAGTAGATAAGTAAAATATGTCATATGTAGGGTAGTGATAAGCCCTAAGGAAAAAGGCAAAGCATGGAAGGGAGATATGGAGATGGGTGGGAGGTGTGTGCGTGAGCATGTGTGTGTCTGTGTGTGATAATTTGGGTGACTGTTCGGCAAATATTCTTTCCCTTCTTTCTCTCAGTGTGGGCAGAGTATAGTTCTCTGCCTCATTAATATTGGGTTTGATCATGTGATTTCCTTTGACCAATATTGCTTATATTATTTGGATTGACTCTTATGCTGTGATGATACACCATGAGAAGAGCATATCCGGGGTACCTACTTCCCCTTAATTCTGTACCTCAACACACATATAGAGCAGACCTAAACCAAACCCACAGCCTAAAGCAGAGCTAAGCCCAAGCAAGGCCCACCCTAAATGAATCAAGTCTCAGATGAACTCATGAGTATGGAAATAAATGCTTGTTAACCACTGAGTTTGGGCATATTTTGTTATGCTGCCTCATTCTGGCAATAGCTGACTAACACAGAGTAGATGTAATTTTATTTTAAACTTTTAAGTTGATACACAATTGTACATATTTATGGAGTACCTGTGATATTTTCATACATGTATACAATGTGTAATGATCAAATCAGAGTAATTAGCACATCCATCACCTCAAACATTTATCATTTCTTTGTGTTGGGAATATTCAAAATCCTTTCTTCTAGCTGTTTTGAAAGATACAATAAATTATTATTAACTGTAGTCACCCTACTGTGTTATATAGAACATTAGAACTTATTCCTCCTATCGACATTGGGTACGGTATACACTGCTTGGGTGATGGGTGCAACAAAGACTCAGAAATCACCACTAAAAAACTTATTCATGAAACCAAACACCACCTGTGCCCCATAAACCTCCTGAAAATTTTAAAAACCTTTTAAAAACTAAAACTAAAAAATCGAATAAAGCCTCTGAAAAATTGAATTAAAAAAGAACATATTCCTCCTATATAGTTGTAATTTTGTGTTATTAACCAGCTTCTCCCTAGCCCCTGTACCCTCCCCCTTCCAAAACTCTGATAACTACTATTCTATTCTCTCCTTCTTTGTGATCAATTTTTTTAACTCCCACATATAAATAAGAACACGTGGTTATTTGTCTTTCTGTGCCTGGCTAATTTCACTTAACATAATGTCCTCCAGGCTCATCCATGTTGCCACAAATGACAGAATTTCATTCTTTATGGCCAAATAATATTCCATTTTGTATACGTATCACATTTTCCTTATTAACTTGTCAATAGACCCTTAGATTGATTTAACATCTTGGCTACTGTGAATAGTACTGCAATAAACATGGGAGTGCAGATATCTCTTCAACATGCTGATTTTCTCTCTTTTGATATATACTCCATGGTGGGATTGCTACATCATATGGTATTTCTATTTTTAGTTTTTTGAGGACCCTCCATACTGTTTTCCATAATGGCTGTACCAATTTACATTCCCATCAAGAGTGCGTAAGAATTTTCCTTTCTCTACTTCCTTACCAGTACACTTGGGGTGAGATGAAACTTCATTGTGGTTTTTATTTGCATTTCCCTGATGACTAGTAATATTGAGCAATTTTTCATATACCTGTTAGCCATTTGTATGTCCTCTTTTGAGAAATGTCTATTCAGAACATTTGTTGATTTTTAAATCAAATTATTTGTTTTTTTGTTTGTTTTGCTATTGAGTTGAGTTCCTTATATATTTTGGATATTACTTCTTTGTCAGTTGAATTGTTTGCAAATATTTTCTCCCATTCTCTAGGTTATCTTTATTTTGTTGTTTCCTTTGTTGTGCAGAAGCTTTTTAGTTGGATATAATCCCATTTGTCTATTTTTTATTTTATTGCCTGTGCTTTTTGAGGTCTCATCCAAAAAATCTTTGCTCAGACCAATGTCCTGAAGCATATCCCCCGTGTTTTCTTCCAGTAGTTTTATAGACTTTGGTCTTACATTTAATCTTTTATCTATCTTGAATTAATTTTTGTATATGGTGAGAGATGGGGTCTAGTTTCATTCTTCTGCATATGGATATCCAATTTTCCCAGCACTATTTATTGAAGAGGGTGTTCTTTCCCCAGTGTGTGTTTTTGGCACGTTTGTCAAAAGTCAATTGGCTATAAAGATATAGATTCATTTCTGGGTTTTCTCTTCTGTTCCATTGGTCTATGTATCTGTTTTTATGCCAGTACCATGTTGTTTTGGTTTCTATAGCTTTGTAGTATATTTTGCAGTCAGATAGGGGGATGCTATCAGCTATGTTCTTTCTTACTCAGGATTGCTTTGGCTGTTCAGGGTCTTTTGTGGCTTCCATCTGAATTTTAGGATTGTTTTTTCTATTTCTGTGAAAAATGTTATTGGAATTTTGACAGGGATTGAATTGAATCTGTAGATCACTTTGGGTAGTACAGACATCTTAACAATATTAACTCTTACAACCCATGATCATGAGCTATCTTTCCATTTTTTAATGGGTACCCTGTTCAATTTCTTTCATCAGTGTTTTATAGTTTTCATTGTAGAGATCTTTTACCTCATTAAGTTTATTCTTGGGTATTTTATTTTTTGTAGCTATCATAAATAGGATTGCTTTCTTGATTTCTTTTCATATTGTTCATTATTGGTGTATAGAAACAATGTTTCTATAGTAATATCACTGTTTCTATAGATGTTTGTAAGTTGATTTTTTATCTTGCAACTTTACTGAATTTATTTATCAGCTCTAACAGTCTTTTAGTGGAGTCTTTAAGTTTTCCTCAATATAAGATTATGTTAACTGTAAACAGTGACAGTTTGACTTTCTCCTTTCCAATTTGGATGCCCTTTATTTCTTTCTCTTGCCTAATTGTTCTGGCTAAGACTTCCTCTCTTGCTTTCTACTGTGTTGAAAAAAGTGCTGAAAATGGGCATCTTTGTCTTGTTCTGAATCTTAGAGGAAAGGCTTTCCACTTTTCCCTATTCAGTATGATGTTAGCTGTGGGTTTGTCATATTTGGCCTTTATTGTTTTGAAGTACATTCTATATCTAATTCGAAAGGATTTTTTTTATTATGAAGGGATGTTGAATTTTATCAAATTCTTTTTTTACACCTATTGAGATGATCATTTGGTTTTGCCTTTTCATTAGTTAATGTGATGTATTATGCTTATTGATTTGTACATGTTGAACCATGTTTGTACCCCTGGGATAAATCCCACTTGATCATGGTGTATAATATTTTTTGATGTGCTATTCGATTTCCTTTGCTATTATTTTGTTGGGGACTTTTACATCTGTGTTCATCAAGGATAATGTCCTTTAGTTCTATTTGTTGTTGTTGCATCCTTGTCTGGTTTTGATATCAGGATAATGCTGGCCTCATAGAATAAGTTTGCAAAACTCCCATCCCCTTCTTCTTTTTTTTTTTTTAATAGTTTGAGAAGAATTGGTGTTCTTCTTCAGTAAAATTTAGCAGCAAAGCTATCCAGTACTGGGCTTTTCTTTGTTGGGAGACTTTTTATCATTGACTCAACCTCATTACTCATTATTGTTCTTTTCAGATTTTCTATTTCTTCATCATTCAAACTTGTTAGGTTGTATATGTTTATAAATTTCTCTGTTTCTTCTAGATTTTCCAGTTTGTTGATGTGTAGTCAGTGGTTCATAATAGTCTCTAATGATTCTTCATATGTCTTTAGCATCAGTTGTAATGTCTCCTTTTTCATGTCTGATTTATTTGGGTCTTATTTTTTTCTTAGTTCAGCTAAAGGTTTGTCAATTTTGTTTATCTTTTCAAAAAACTAACTCTTTGTTTTGTTAATTTTCTTTAAGTCTCAATTTCAGTTATTTGTTCTCTGATCATTATTATTTCTTGCCTTCTACTAATTTTGAGTTTGGTTTATTCTTGCTTTTCTAGTTCCTTGAGTGCATAATTAGGTTATTTAAAATCATTCTACTTTTTGGAGGTAGGCATTTATTGCTATAAGCTCTGTCTTAGAACTGTTTTTGCTATATCCCATAGGTTTTTGTATGTTGTTTTTCCATTTTTATTTGTTCAAAAAAATGTTTTAATTTCCTTCTTAATTTCTCCATTCAACATTGGTCGTTCAGGAGCATGTTGCTTAATTTCCATGAATTTGTTCAGTTTCCAAAGTTCCTCCTGTTACCGATTTTTAGTTTTATTCCATTGTGATCATAAAAGATACTTGACATTATTTCAATTTTTAAAAATTTGTTAAGGTTTGTATTGTGGCCTAACATATTGTCCATCCTGAAGAATGTTCCATGTGCCAATGAGAATAATGTCTATTCTGCAGCTGTTGAATGAAATGTTCTGTAAATGTTAGGTAGGTCCATTTGGTCTGGGGTGTAGTTGAACTCTGATGTTTCTTTGTTGATTTTCTGTCTGAATGATCTGTACATTGCTGAAAGTGGGGTGTTAAAGTCCCCTACTATTACTGTATTGTTGTAAATCTCTCCCTTTAGATCTATTAATATTTGCTTTATATATCTGGGTGCTCCAGTATTGATTGCATATTTATTTACAGTTGTTATATCCTCTTGCTGAATTGACATCTTTACCATTTATAATGACCTTATTTGTCTCTTTTTACAATTTTTGACTTAAGTATAGCTACCCCTGCTCTCTTTTGATTTCCATTTGCATAAAATATATTTTTCCATCCCTTCACTTTTAGTCTATGCATATCCTTAAGGTGAGGTGAGTCTTGTAGGCTACATATAGTGTTTTGTTTGTTTGTTTGTTTTCAAGATGGAGTCTCACTCTATTGACCAGACTGGAGTGCAGTGGTACAGTCTAAACTCACTGCAACCTCTGCCTCCTAGGTTCAAGTGATTCTCCTGTCTCAGCCTCCCAAGTAACTGGGACTACAGGTGTGCACCACCACACCTGGCTAATTTTCATGTTTTTAGTAGAGATGGGGTTTCACCATGTTGGTCAGGCTGGTCTTGAACTCTTAGCCTCAAGTGATCCATCCACTTTAGCCTCCCAAAGTGCTGAGATTACAGACATGAGCCACCATGCCCAGACCGTATTTTTTTGTTTGTTTGTTTGTTTTATTCGTTCAGCCACTCTATATCTTTTAATTGGAGAATTTAGTACATTTATATTCAAGGTTATTATTGATAGGTACTGCCTTACTCCTGCCATTTTGTTAACTGTTTTATAGTTGTTTTTTAGATCTTTTGTTCTCTTCTTCCTCTCTTGCTTTCTTCCTTTGTGATTGGATGTCTTTCTGTGGTGGTATGCTTTGGTTCTTTTCTTTTTATCTTTTGTGGATCTATTACAGGGTTTTTGCTTTGTGGTTACCCTGAGGCTTACATAAAACATCTTATAACGGATTAATTTACTCTGATAGCATAATTTTGATTGAATACACAAACTCTCCACTTTTACACCCCCTTCTCCCACATTTTATGCTTTTATGTCACAGTTTACACCTTTTAATAGTATGTATCCCTTAGCAAATTATTGTAACTTTAGTTGTTTTTAATAGTTTTGCCTTTTGACCTTTATACTAGAGATACAATGGATTTACCCACCACCATTACAGTATTAGAGTGTTTTGGGTTTGACAATATACTTATTTTACCAGTGAGTTTTATACTTTCATGTAATTTTATGTCACTAATTAGTGTCCTCTTCCTTCAGCTTGAAGAACCTCCCTTAGCACTTTTTGTAATGCATGTCCAGTGATGAAACACCCTCTCGGCTTTTGTTTGTCTGAGAAAATATTTATCACCCTTGTGTTTTTGAAAGACAGAATTCTTAGGTATAATATTTTTGGTTAACAGTACTTTTCTTTTAGGACTTTGAATATATTATCCCACTCCCTTCTGGCTTGCAAGGTTTCTGTTGAGAAGTCTTCTTGTGGCTTTATGGGGGTTCTACTGTATATGACAATTCACTTTTCTCTTGCTGCTCTCAATACCTTCTGTCTTTAAATTGGACAATCTGCCTATGATGTGTTGTGGTGTGGCTCTCTTTGGATTCATCTTATTTGATGTCCTACAGGCTTCCTGTATCTGGCTTTTAATTCATTCCATAGACTTGGGAAATTTTCTGGCACTATTTCTTTGAATATGTTTTCTGTCCTTTTCTCCATTTCTTCTCCTTCTGGTACACTGATAATGCATAAGTTGCTCCACTTTATGGTGTCCCATTGGTCTCTTAAGCTATCGTCACTCTTTTTCATTCTTTTTTCTTTTTGCTCCTCAGACTGGATGATTTCCAGTGACCTGTCTTCAAGTTCACTGATCCTTTCTTCTGCTTGATCTACTCTGCTGTTGAACCCCTCTGTTGAATTTTTCAGTTCAGTCATAGCATCTTCAGATTTATGACTTCTGTTTGGTACTTTTTTATACTTTCTATCTATTCATTGAAGTTCCCAGCTTGTTCTTACATTGCTGTCTTGTCCTTTCTAAGCATCTTTATCACCATTACTTTGAATTCCCTATTGGGTAAACTGCAGAATTCAATTTCATTCAGGCTGCTTTCTGGAAATTTATCTTGTTCTTTTCTTTGGAATATATTCCCCTGTTTCTTCATTTTCCTTGATTCTCTGTGTTTGTTTCTGTGCATTTTATTTATTTTTTTTTAATTATACTTTAAGTTCTAGGGTACATGTGGATAACATGCAGGTTTGTTACATATGTATACTTGTGCCATGTTAGCGTGCTGCACCCGTCAACTCGTCAGCACCCATCAACCCGTCATTTACATCAGGTATAACTCCCAATGCAATCCCTCCCCTCTCCCCCCTCCCCATGATAGGCCCCGGTGTATGATGTTCCCCTTCCTGAGTCCAAGTGATCTCATTGTTCAGTTCCCACCTATGAGTGAGAACATGCGGTGCTTGGTTTTCTGTTCTTGTGATAGTTTG
>NW_012105254.1:533910-558226 GCF_000951045.1 Mandrillus leucophaeus
TGCAGAAGATAGAATATTGCTGAACAGCAAGTGTACCTGTCTGATTCTTGCTTTGGAAGCTTCCTCTCAGGGGTGTACTCCACCCTGTGAGGTGTGGGGTGTCGGTCTGCCCCTAGTGGGGGATGTCTCCCAGTTAGGCTACTCAGGGGTCAGGGACCCACTTGAGCAGGCAGTCTGTCCGTTCTCAGATCTCAACATCCGTGTTGGGAGATCCACTGCTCTTTTCAAAGCTGTCAGACAGAGTCGTTTGCGTTTGCAGAGGTTTCAGCTGCTTTTTGTTGTTGTTGTTGTTGTTGTTGTTGTTTTTGTTTAGCTGTGCCCTGTCCCCAGAGGTGGAGTCTACAGAGACAGGCAGGACTCCTTGATCTGCTGTGAGCTCCACCCAGTTCGTTTCTGTGCATTTTATAAGCCACTTACTTCTCTCTGTCTTGTTAGACTAGCCTTGTGTAGGAGAAGGTTTTCACCAATCCAGCTGGCCAGAAATGTTAAGATACCTCTCTAATTTTTGTGTTTGTCCAGACTACCATCTCTGTTTTTGGTGGTCCCCTGGAGCTTAGGATGTGCTATGTCTTGTCAGTACCCCAAGACTGATATGACAGCATCTAGGGTATTTAAATGTAGCTGGAAGGGTTGGGGTGTTGGAAGTGTTGCATTTTTTTTCTATCTTTATGATGAGGCTGGATGTGAGCTTTTATCTCCAACTCTCTCTGCACTAAGCTAGAGAGAAGAGCTGTGGTAAATAATTGGACTCACTTTCAGGTTGCACCTTCTCATCCTGGAGGACTAGCTACTGGGTGTAAACTTGTTATATTCCACCTCTTTGTCTTCTATGATCTTGGGTCACTCAGGATCACAAAGCCCACTTGACTTCCAGAGCTAGGTCATGACACTCTGTGCATAGCCAAATTCCTTCCAAAAAGAATAGATAGGCCTGGATTTATCTTTGAGGTAATCCAGGTGGAGGTCCCATGAAGTGCCAAGCTCTGACTCTGGCTACCAAAGGGCTATTGTTTGTTTGCCTTGTTAATTCCCCAATGCAAGTTCATTGGAGACTAGCTCATCAAGTAGCCACTGGAAGTGTGTGTCATAAGCCCCTTCTGGAAAGGTGAGAGCTGCACATTCCTGCTCCTTTCCTGCACTGCTCCAAGGAGACATAATCCCTGGGAATGTTTGGATTGCCCTTTAAAACCATCTCTTTGTTCTTGGATCAAGGGATACCAGCATATGCCTAGTCCCTTCTGTTCCCAGAGCTACTAAGTTGACGATAGAGTCCTTCAGGAGGCAGCTTTGAAAACTGGGGCTCCTGATGTGTGTCATAAACCCTTACTGGGGAGAAACAGGGAGTTGTGTTTTTGGAGGCCCCTTCTCTGAATCACTCCAGGGGGATAAATTCCCTGAAGGTACTTGCATACCTGTTTAAAAATGCTTTTTTTCCTGTGACCTAGAGATACATATGTATGCTGGTCCTTTCTGCTCTCAGAGCTAGGAGATTTATTATAAATGCAGGTAAGAGTTGGGGCTTTTATTATGAATGCAAATTCTTCCTAGGCTGGTGGTGGGTTATTGACTGTCCCTTTAACTCTCCAATGTAAGTTAGTTAGAAGTCAGACCACCAGTTAGCTACTGGAGGGATGCTTTATAAACCCCTTCTGGAGAGAAACAGACCGCTTCTCAGCATTGATCCCAGTGGGGATGGAGTCTCTTTAAAAGCTTGCAGGCTGGCATAAAGCCACTGCTGCTCTCCCTGCAGTCTAGAGAGACACATGCATGCTAGTTCCGTCTGCTCCCAGAGCTAGGAGATTTAGTATGTAATCTCTTAGGTGGACGTTGTAAGAGTTGGGGTGCTTGATGTGAGTGCAAACTCTTCCAAGGCTGGCAGCAGGTTAATACTTGACTGTCTCTTTAACTTCCTGATGCAAGTTAGAAGCCAGGCTGCCAGGCAGCTGCTGGAGGGATATTTCTCAAACCCAGACAGATGGCTGTGTTTTTTTAAGCCCCTTCTTTGCACTGTTCCCAGGGGGATGAGGTCCCTGGAAGTGCTCGTGCACCAGTATAAACTCACCACTTTTTTTTTTTGTTATGGTCTAGGGGACATGAGTGTGTCTAATCCTCTCTGCTTTTGTAGTTGGTGAATGAAGAGTCAAACCATGGGGAAACTTAGGGCTTGGGCCCTATATGTGAGATCCAGATCCTCCTCTCCACAGGAAGAAACTGGGTGTTGGGGATTCCTTTCTCAATTTTTTGGCACAGTGCCTGAGGTGGTGTCCATACCCAGGCGTATCATTTGAGGTGAATGTTTTCTCAGTTGCCTGGTGGGGTAGGAGTCTCTTGACCAGTCTCTGACTTTCTCTCAGAGGGAACTGATCCATGGATAGATGTTTATTTGGTGTGTCCATTGGTGGAGGGAGAGTTAGGAGCTTCCTATTCCACCACTGGTGACATCAATTTTAAATAAAGCACAATTTTAAATAAGGTGATAAGTGAAGGCCTCATTGGGAAGATGGCATCTGAGAAAAGATCTGAAGTAGATGAAGCAACAAGTAATGCAGGTAGCTGCTGAAAGACCATTCAAGGCAGAGGAAACAGCAATTGCAGAAGCTCAGAAGTGTGAATTGAAAGTTCCAGTGAGAATGCTAGTATATTTGGAACAAAGTAACAGAGGGAGAAGATAATAGTTCATGAGGTTAGAAAAGTAATGGAGGTGTGGGGCAGATTGTGTAGGACCTTGTAAGTTATAGTAAAAATACCAGGAAGCCACCATCGGAGGGGTTTGAACAGAGAAGGGACATAATTTGACTTGTATTTTGTGAGGATCACTCTGGCTTTGGTGTGGGTAGACAGTAGGCTATAGGGAGGTAAGAGTGGAAACAAGGAGACCAAGTGAAAGGCTGCTGCTAAAACCCCAGTGAGAAATGATAGTAGCTTAAAGTGGAGGGGGCGGCGTATCACATTGTGACTTACTGTCTTTGACCACCCCCACCCGAGTAGCCAAGGAAGCTGAGGCCATTAGCGTTGGGTTCAGTGGTGGCTGTAACAGAGCCAAGATAAAAGCTCCCACTCCCACTCCCCCATCTCCAATCTGTTGCTTAGCACAGGGAGCGTCGCCACTCCATTCCTCTATTGTCTGGGGGTCTTAGTGATTCAGAAAAGGAGGATCTTTTCAGAACAGTTCAGGCAGACACAAATACAGTGTGACAGCCTAGGAGCAGATCCTTTCTGCTCCTAGGCTGTGCATGGATCCTTTCAGCCTTGTCACAGTTAGCAACATGCCTTTTATTCCAAGCCTCAAACGGAGAGCTCGCCTGAATCCTGGGGCCCCGGGTGCTCCTAATGTTTCATGATGGCACCTAAAGTGCTGGAATTCCTACATTCTAAACCTCCTTATTTTCCATTATTGTAGGCTCTACTTGAAAAGAATTTGCCTGGCTCAGGCATTCCATAACCCTCCAACTCCCCATGGTACCATATTGTCCTTAACCAACTGCTTCTCTACTTGGCCTTGGACCTATGTGGAATAATCAGAAAGGCAGAGCTAACCCAGCATTTTCCAAACTCTATGGAGTCATTACTTTTTTTTCTTCAAGTTTCATCTGATTATATGGGGAGGTAGTTAGAAAAGGGTGTAGGTATGTGTATATAGGTGTGGCTAGAAGAGGATACTGCTCAAAATATTTATTTGAATAATATCTGATTAATATTATCTGAATATTATTAGTTATTTAAGCTCATGTTTCCTGCATTTCTGTTTTCCTCTTGGGTAACGTTCAAGAGAATATGCTTTAGAGGAGAAGATAATTTCTTCAAAGGCAAAAGATGGCCCGAGATGAATGCATCTATCTATAAAAACATTCAAAAAGATTAGCAAATTGAACTACATTGGCCCCCGTCCTCTCTTACTTGTCAAGTGACTCCTAGAGAAAAGAGGGAAAATTTTATGAAAAGTTGTCAGAGCAGCTAAATACTGTGTTTTTTATTAGCAAATCTTCAGTTTTGGAGAAACATTCTGTCCTGACCTTCTGCAGCCATGTATATGAGCCCATTTGGCTGGATTTAGTGTCGACCTTAGAACCTTTGGCTGTAGGTTTCCATGACAACAATCTCCACCCCAGTGAAGGGAAGAGAAGGTATTCAGCAAGAGGAAAAACTCCAGGCAGTTCATCCTTTGCTTTGAGGAAGTAAAGGGAAAGGGCAGACGTGTACATGAGGCAGCTGAAGAGAAAGAATAGTGAGAAGACAAAGGCAGGCTGGACACTGGATGACAAAGAGAGGCCTCGACACATGGGAACTCATGAAGGAAGCCCTGTTTGTGGTCAAGTTGTTGAAATCATGTACCCAGTGTACAAAACATCTGCATAGATGGCTCATCTAAGACACAAGGCAGAGGAGGCTGAGCTAACTCCATCTGGAGTCTAAGCAGATGTTCAGGAGTCACAAGATCGTGTTCCAGCACCACAGTGCACTGGGACCCCAGACTGAACCCTGGGGGCTTCAGTTTAGCTACCCCATTTTGCAGATGAGGAAACTGAGGCCCAGTGTTAGAAGGAACCAAATCTTGTCCCTAGTACACCTTGGGAGGCAGAGGTGGAGTTTTTAATGCAGTTCAGTTCCAAATATGAACAGCTAATCAGAGATGTTGCAAAAGAATTTGTAGTTGAGAAATTAAATTGAATGATGTAAAAGATAGCTGTGGGGTACCAAATTGGTCTTGTATTCACTGTGTGTAAGGAGTGGATAAAATGTTGAAGCAGGGCCACTGCTCATCTTGGATTCTCTTCAGGAGTGGTATTTAAGGATGAACCAAAAGTATAAAGTCAGCTGAAAAAGAAAAACGTAATTGTGTAGTTCCCATCAGCTGGTGGCAGTCTGCATGTACCAACGAATAGTCCCTCCTTGATTCCTGGCCCTCACTTCCTGACTTCGCAGGCAAAGTCATAGATTTCCTGCCTTCATACTTTCCTACCTTCTCTCCAACTGTATTTCTCTAGCTATTTAGCTTTTAATTAACTGCTATCATTGTAACTAATCTGAGATTTTCGTATAGTCTTTTATTCTAATACTTTGCAAAACAAGTCTCTGGGACAGTCAAGTTCAATGATTTGCCCAGGGTCACATATCTTGTAAGTAACAGAAACAGGTGTCTAAGACAATGGGTTCAGTGTTTTCTCTGCCAACTATGCCCGTCTACCATCAGAAAAATGTTACAGATTGCTAATTGGATGGTACAACTCAATGCTAGAAATGGTTAACAAGTAGAAATGTCATGAAAATGCGTAGGTGAGGACAATCTGTAAGTAAGGCAAGAGAGGAAAATAATTGCTGAAAGCTGGGACAGAGACCAAACTGTCAACAAAGGAAAAAAAAAATAATCACTTGATCATTGGACAGGCAGTCAATGAAAGGAGGAAATTGAGAGGTGCCAACTTCAACTGCTGTTAGATCATCAAACTAAGGTAGTAGGGCAGGTAAATGCTGAGATAAATACAGAATTTTGTTAGGGAGAGCCTTCACTTATTATGCACCCCAAAGTGATTACAAGCAAGAAAATAACTCTGATTATTTTAAGCAAAGGGGAAATTAATTAGCTGGCTATCAGGAGCTAACAGAATCAATGAGAAGCTGGAGGACAATGCTTGGACAACCATCAGGACCCAAGTGTGTTCCTGAAGTAACAGAAACCTCAGCCAAAGCTCAATTGCCATAAGCACCATATTTTCCTCAAGTTTTTGTTACCACTGTTAAATGTTTGATTCTTAACTTTCCCTGCATCTTTGTGTCCCTTATTTGAGACTCAGTATCCCAGGAGCAAGTGTCTAATTGCCTATTTAAATGTAGGCTGAACCAGGGAGCAGCTGAACCAGGCTGGACCCCTTCAGCTTCTGTAATGAGAGCATGAGCAGGTGGCCGAGATGGCTATGGCCCTCCTACTGAGACCATGCACAATGGAGGTGTATCAGTTAGGGCAATGCTAACTGCAGCAACGAACGAACCCCAAGGTTTAACAGCTTAACACAATGAAAGTGCATTTCTCAGTCATGTAACTGTACAACACAAGTATTTCTGGTTGGTGGTCAACATTCCACATGATTATTCACTGCCCAGATCCCTTCCATATTGTGGCTCCACCCTCCTCTTGGGCTTTAGAGTCCTTTGTATTCAACTGGAGAATGAACAAAGACAATGAAGGTACACTCACTGCTTAAGCTTCTTGACCCAGATGTGATATATATCACTATTGCTACTGTTCCATTGGGGAGAACAAGTCTCTGGCCTCAACTACATGTAAGGAGACTTAGGAAATGTAATTTCTAGTAAGCAGCTGCTTCCATCAATAATTTTACACTCCGTGGCCGGGTGCGGTGGTTCATGCCTGTAATCCCAGCACTTTGGGAGGCGAAGGCAGGCAGATCGCAAGGTTAGGAGATTGAGACCATCCTGACTAACACAGTGAAACCCCATCTTTACTAAAAATACAAAAAAATGGCTGGGCGTGATGGCAGGTGCCTGTAGTCCCAGCTACTCGGGAGGCTGAGGCAGGAGAATTGCTTGAACCCAGGAAGCGGAGGTTGCAGTGAGCTGAGATCACGCCACTGCACTCCAGACTGGGTGACAGAGGAAGACTCTGTCTCTAAATAAATAAATACATAAATAAATCTATACTCTAGAAGTTCAGATCTTCAGTGGACAAAGAATTGTCTCTGTTACAGGAAACTTCCTACAAATGGAAATGGAGGCAGGAAGGGAGGAGGTCAAATGTGTAACTGCCAAAATCCAACACATGATTGTAACAAAACGGATTTCTAGACACTTGTAAGGAAGCCTATGTTTTAATTTAAATGAAGTTAGCTGTATGTCCTTTACCAGAGTTTATGAGTCTCAGAGTTGGATGTACCCTGAGAGGCCTGCCTACTTGCCCGGGGTAGAATAACCCTCCAACAGTTCTGATAACAAGGCAATATTTAACCTGTATTCCTCAACCTCTTCAGGATCCATGTATCAGTTAGAATGTTTCAAATTAGAAATAACGGAAACTCCAACTCAAAGTGAAATCAAAGGGTAGAAGAGCCTTCAGGCCCAGGATGATCAGCAGCTTAATGGACAGGTTCTTTTCATCTCTCTGCTCTGCCATCCTCAGTGCTGGTTTTATCCTAAAGCTGGTTTCCCTCATGGCCACAAGATGGCTGTCAGTGACAGTCAAGACTAATGAGTTCTGATGAATGTCCAGCAGGAGAGGGGGAAACCCTCTCTCCTAACCATGAAATACAAGACCTTCCTTTAAGTCTGACTGGGTCGGCTTAGGGTATGTACAAACCTTTGGACAAGCAAGAGCCACTAAGAGAATGCCATGTGCCGAATGGCTTGGACTGATCAGGACCCATCCCTAGAACTGGGCTTGGAGTTCCCTTTCCCATAATCACATGAGGACAATACTTCAACAAAATTGGCGTTCTGTGGTCAGAGAAGGAGGGGTAAATGGATGCTGAATGGTTAATCAACAGCCTCCACCAAAGATGAAGAAGGCTTTAAGAAAGGCCAGTTCACTTTGGGAAAGTGCTAATTATTGGAAAGTTCTTTTATTTTTTTTTTTATTTTTTTTTATTTTATTTTTTTTTTTGAGATGGAGTCTCACTCCGTTGCCTAGGCTGGAGTGCAGTGGTGCAATCTCGGCTCACTGCAACCTCCGCCTCCCAGGTTCAAGTGATTCTCCTGCCTCAACCTCCCGAGTGGTTGGGACTATAGGGATGCACCACCACACCTGGCTAATGTTTTCGTATTTTTGGTAGAGAGGGGGTTTCACCATGTTGGTCAGGCTGGTTGCGAACTCTTGACCTCGAATGATCCTCCCGCCTCAGCCTCCCAAAGTGCTGGGATTACAGGCATGAGCCACTGTGCCCAGCTGGAAAGTTCTTTATATTGAGATCAAATCTTGCTCCTAGCACTGCTCTCTGGAATGCCTCAGCATAAGTCTAAACCTTCTTCCTTGTGACATACTTCTAAAACTTTAAAGATAGATATTATATGCCCTTATTATTCTACACCAAAGTTTTCTTTAGGCTGAAAATCCTTGCTTTTAGACTCCCCAGTAGATCATTTCTCACTTCCTTATCATTCTTGTTTTTCATGTATGTGCATGTTTCACCAAATCCCTCCTACAGAATAGCAAAACTGCACCCTCCTTTGCTCTTCCTACAATCCCTCTATTAATACAGCCAATGACTATATATTTAATTAATGAAACAGATAAACTGCAATATCTCAACACCTTAATAAAGGTTTATTTCTCTCTCACATAAACTTCTGATTGTCAAGCAGCTCTACTCCAAGCAGTGGACTCTTCCACCTTGTGGCTCTGTTATATCCAACACACAGCTTCCCAAGTCACCTGTTTTATTTGTGTCAAGATAGGGAGAGCCAGGTGAGGTGGCTCATGCCTATAATCCCAGCACTTTGGGAGGCCAAGGCAGGTGAATCACTTGAGGCCAGGAATTCAAGACCAGACTGGCCAACATGGTGAAACCTCATCTCTACTAAAAAACACAAAAATTAACTGGGGGTGGTAGTGTGCACCTGTAATCACAGCTACTTTGGAGGCTGAAGCAGGAGAATCGCTTGAACTCGGGAGGCAGAGATTGCAGTGAGCCGAGATTGTGCCACTGCACTCCAGCCTGGCTGCAGAGCAAGACCTGTCTCAACAACAAAGATAAAAAAGGAAAAAATAGAGAGGAGCATGTGTGGACAATATTTATGGACCAGATCTGGAAATAGAGGACCTCACTTCTGCTCACATTCTGTTGGCCAGAACTCAGTCACATGGCCACATCCAACTGCTAGGGTGGCTGGGAAATGTAGTCCAACTACTTCTGCCACAGATATTTAGCCATTGAGCACCTGCATTTCATTGTTGGTTTCTTGAGATTGTCTGAACCCTCTTAGCTTTTACTTTTATGGGCTGCTGCTAAGCTGGCCTCCCCATTCTGTAATTATAGAGTATCTCTTTTGAACCTCAAGACAGGGCTCCTCACTTATCCCATTCACTGCCCATTTGGGTTTCTCACTGTGCCTGCTGCTTCTACCACTGTCTTCCCTTTCTTTCTATTATTATTATTACTAGTATTCTTATTTAGTCACTCTGTCACCCAGGCTGGAATGCAGTGGCGTGATCACAGCTTACTGCAGCCTCAACCTCCCAGGCTCAGGTGATTCTCCTGCCTCAGCCTCCCAAGTTCCCTGTAGGAAGATCCCTTTGGCTGTCATATAACTGAGACCTACCTGAAGAAGGGCAATTTTTAACTGAGTGTAATCAAGTTTGTATAAAGTCAAACAAAGCAATGGTGCTGACCTATTTCAAGGACAGCAAGGGCCCAAGAGAGTTACTAATTATTAAAATTACATGTTAACATAGTCACTTTCTATAATTTTTTGTCACTATTTTTCTGGATTTGCAAGTTGATTTTCAGATCTTCAGTCGGTTTATTCTTTTGTGTCTTAAGTGCCACGTTAAAACAAGAGGAAAAATCATATAGCTGACTCTGCTCTGCATTGCTGGGAATTTTGAAAATGAATTTGAAGTCTACGTTGCTTTCATTGCGTTTTGGGGCTTTGTGGGCCAGAGCATTTGCTCTGTGTATCTATTTCCAACCCATAACGCAAGACATGTAATTAGTGGTGCCTCCGCCTCTCCCAGGCAAGCTCAATCAGGCAAAGCCCATCCAAATGTACTCCACAGACTCCTCTTCCATGGCAAACCAGGGCAGATGTTTCTTACTCCAAGGCACCTTTTCTTTCTTTTTCCTTTCTTTTTAAAAATTTATTTATTTATATTTATATATATATTTTTTTGAGACAGAGTTCCGCTCTGTCACCCAGGCTGGAGTACAGTGGCACGATCTTGGCTCACTGCAGCCTCAACCTCCTGGACTCTAATGATCCTCCTACCTCAGCCGCCCAGGTAGCTGGGACTACAGGCGTGCACCACCACGCCCAGCTAATTTTTGTATTTTTATAGAGATGGGTTTCACCATATTACCCAGGCTGGTCTCGAGCTCCTGAGCTCAGGCAATCCACCCACCTTGGCCTCCCAAAGTGCTGGGATTACAGGGGTGAGCTACTACGTCCAGGCTAAAGCACCATTTTCAACCATTTCTTCTGCCAAAGAATAGTCATTTAGATGTCACTAAATGGTACTTGCCCTGGAGCAGCTCTCATTACTTAATAGAGTTATTAAATTCTGGACATAGAGTTGTATATGGCTAGAATTCCATTACAATAAAACCTCGAAGAGGTTAGTACCATATAGATCAAAAAATATCTTGAAAGACATTTTTGAAAAGGCAGAGTGTAGCTCAACCTCATGTGTAGCATCACAATTTTTTTAGAGCTAAGAAATCCATAGACTCATGCACACATTCAAGGATTTACTAAGCATCTAATATGTGCCAGGCACTATAATAGGTGATAGAGATGCAGATGAATCCCTGTTTAGAGAAGCTTCTAGGCCAATGGGGAAGACAGACATTAGTTGGCAATTTGATATAACAATATAATAGGTTTATATAAAATGCAGTGTAAAGATATTAGACCTGAATGAGGTCTTATGGATCTTTAAATCCAGTCTTTCTCAACCTTTTAGAACCAATACCTTCCTTTATGTGAAAATGAAAATCTCTAGGTCATCTTCAGGAAACCAGGAGATGTGGAACTGGAGTTGCGCTCTGTGGATCTTGGCCAGCTCAGAAGATTTGTTCCTACTTTACTTTTTTGTAGTTAAAAAAAAAAAAAAAAAAAAACTCAGTGTTTTCTAAATATTGAAATGCCATTTTTAAAATTCCTCTCTCCTATCCTCCCAACATCCACTATCCCAATTAGGAATAACTCACCTAATCCAAGCCCCCCATTTTGAAAGTCCAGAAAGGGAAAGACCAAAGTTCAAGGGTCCTAGTACCTGCAGTGTTTTTTGGGTTAACAATGATGTGGGATGATAAAATAAACAGCAAGACTGGTTTAAAGAATAGCTTAGCCCTTGTTTCTCAAAATACAGTCCATGGACCAGCAGCATCAACATCATCTGGGAGCTTGTTATAAGGGCAGAATCTTCGTCACCACCCAAAACCTATAGAATCAGAATCCACAACCTAACAAGATCTTCAGGTAATTTGCATATACCCTAAATTCTGAAAAGCAGTGCTGTGGCAGTCATTGTTGACGCCCCTACCCCATATCTCATCTTCCCACCTAATTCATCAGTAGGTGTAGTAGACAGTTTCTAACATGCCAATAGCTTCCTGCCTTAAATACCTGCATCTTAACTCCTTGCATGTATGGTGAGGTTAATACGCCAGGGTGAACCTTCAGCCAAGGAGGAATGGAAGCCAGTGGATAAATGTCCATCCTTCCCACTCTTTAACCAGAGAGTTGATGAATCCTCAGCTAGTATGGTTTGTCCAGTGATACAAACATCTTACCAAAAGGAATAACAAATAATCCTGTAAGGTTTTTGTCCCAAAACTGACCACAGCATCACATGAATCCTTTCCAAGTTCTACTTTGTTTGTGTGATTGTTTGTGTTTTCCTTGGATCTTTGCCATTCCTCCACCATCTCCCATGACTTGGGATTATCCCAGGCATGGGAAAATGGTACCCAGTAATTTTTTGTAAACAGACTCCACCTGCTTCTCTCACACAGGTTCTCCATGTTGCTTTGGGAATTCATCCAACAGTCTCTACCTTTCAAAGCCGTAAGTCAGACAATGATCTGACTGAGGCTGGAATTTCAGGGCACCACTTTCTTTATTTGGGTTGCTTTTTAATCATAGGCTTGCCCTTCTCATGTCACACTGGCCATGGTCCCTCAGAGTCTCTAATTTACTTATTTTACTTACTCTAAGAGACATGCCATCCATGGATGATGAATGTTGATATTCTGCCACCTAGTGGACGAACTGGGGCTGCAGAGATGGAGCTTAACCGCTGAAAACAAGGAATCAATAATAACCATGTTCTTATTTGAATGCTTATTATGTACAGACCACTCTACACACAGGAGCTCTTTCCATCCCTCACGGCAACTCTGTGATGATGGTGTGATTTGAATTTCATAGGCTTAAGAAAATTAAGCAACTTGGTAATAGTGACATAGGAACGGTACAAAAACCAATAAATAAGTGCATTAATGAGTGGGTTAGAGTTCTGGGCAACTGAGGCTCAATTCTGCTGGGGACCCTTTGAGAAATCAAAATTTTTTGGAATAAAAAAACCCTTCAGAATCATCCCACTGGAATATGGAGAGGCTGCAGCATGTATCCACTGACTTCCATTCCTCATTGGCTGAGAGTTCCTCCAGGGGTGTTAACCCACCCAATGATTCTGAATTGTACCTACTTGTGGCTGAGCAGTCTCCAGTGATGTCAGTAAATGCCCTTAGAAAAGAAACAGAGAGATTTAAGTTTTGGAGGTGGGGAGCTGCCAGAACAATGGAAATTTAGAAAGTGATGGAATAAGATTCTAATCTAGATCTGTCTGACTCCAAAATCCATCTTCTAACCCATCCATCAAACTGCTTCAATGGTCAACCATGTATGATATATTTCACTGGTCACATTCTTGCCTGGAAAGCTCTTCCATGTAGTCCAAGCTATAGGCAATGGTCTGTCAGACCCTGAGTTCTCATCTTAGTTCTGGTTCAGATTCTAATTTGAAATCAGGGTCCATGTTCTTCTATCGGTCCTTTGATACACTGTGGGTGACTACGGTCTTTGGTCTGTCTCATCTCACCATGCTTACAAGCAGACATGTTGTCTCGGCTTCTTGAACTTTGGCCTGAAATGCCTGATAGATGTAAATCCTAAAGCAACCAGCTGCTGCCTAGAACAGGTTGTGGACATGTGGCACAGCAGTCCCACAGTTCTTAGTTTCATCCAGGCCCTCCAGTCTTTGCTTTAGCATCTTGTTCAATATCACCAAGATACAAATTGTTATTATGGAAAGAGAATGGGCTTTTCCCAGACAGTATTTCAATCTGAGCTCTGCCACTTACCAACTGAATGATTTCAATCTGAGCTCTGCCACTTACCAACTGAATGAACTTGAGAAGGTCCCTTGACCTGCCTAAGTCTGTTACCTTACCTATCCATTAGAGCTGATAATATCTACTACCCTTAGGGTTGTTGTGGTAATTGGGTATAAAGCAGATCATGAGACCAGGCTTCAGATGCAACTAGTTTATTTGGGAGGTGCAGAGTAGACTGGTAGGGAAGTGGGAGAAGCGAAGCAGGGAAGGGGGACAGCCCATAAAGGGGGCATTGGTAAGCTGGCTACCACAGTGGGAAACTGATTTCATCCTGCAGGAAAACTCTGGGAAACAGCGTCAAACCCTCTAAGTCAGAATTATCTCAAACAAGAGTTGAGGGAACTGGGGCATTTATATCCCAATTCCTAAGAGTTATTAGTTGAGGGCTACTCCAGGAGGGTGTTAATTTCTCAACCTTCATACTGTCTAGCAGGTAGGAGGGGGCAGAAAAGAGCCCTCAGGCATGCAGACACCACCTGCAGTTGGAAGTGGGCCAAAGCATTCTGAAAGGACCACGGGATTCAAACAGAGCAGCTCAGCATCTACTCTAAGTAACCAGCACATGCCAAGCACAGATGAGCAGCTCAATATTTTGGCCCCATCCTATTGCCCCTCCCTGCATCACACTCCCCTTCAAAGTCTCTTTTGCCATCTTGCTGAGTATGTGTGACGCACTCGCCATTCTCCTCCTCTGTAATCATGCTTCTATTTAATCCTTATGCCTCATTCTTACTCTATTTTCTGCACTACATTCACCTCCTGCCACCAACTTATATTAGTGCCCTCTTCGGCACACTGTTTTGCTCAACTCCCTCATCTTTGAGCTGTTATTCTTTATTTCCCCCTTTATGTTGACCATCGGCTTCTTTCCCAACTGTTTGGGAATCAGCCTTTGTGCTATTTCAGAAGTCACTTCTCCCATGACTTATGTTACCAAAAGCTTTTCCTTCTCTCTTGCTCCATAAAAGATCAGGTTGCCCATTCAAAATGAGCACTAAGTTAAACAGCACTGTGACAGACACTGTGGATTGTCCAGCCAATGACCATTCTATCCTCTTCTTTTTGCCAAGAACACACTGATTTTTGTTTACCCTTCAAGCAGAAGCCATGTCCTTCAGGGGAGGCCACACCTCTCCCCAGAGCCAGGGAGGAAATACTTTTTGGTCAACGCCAATCAGGGTGTTAGCCTTTCCCTTGCAAATGACTAGTTTTTTTGTGTGTTTGTTTGTTTTGTTTTGTTTTTGTTTTTGTTTTTTGAGACAGTTTCACTCTTGTCACCCAGGCTGGAGTGCAATGGTGCGATCTTGGCTCACTGCAACCTCCTGCCTCCCAGGTTCAAGCAATTCTTCTGCCTCAGCCTCCCAAGTAGCTGAGGTTACAGGCATCTGCCACCACACCCGACTAATTTTTTGTATTTTTAGTAGAGACGGGTTTCACCATGCTGGCCAGGCTGGTCTTGAATTTCTGGCCTCAAGTGATCCACCTGCCTCAGCCTCCCAAAGTGCTGGGATTACAGGCGTGAGCCACCGCATCTGGCAAAATGACTAGTTCGGATATTGTTATGCTAACAATTCTGAGACCTGGAGAATAGCCAATGGAGGTCTCTGGGAAGGTTTCCCTTGCTCATGAAAAGGTTTCTTTTTTCTTCTGCCTCTGGAAATTGTCACCTGTGTGTAACACCCAGAATTACCACAGTCCTCTTGGAACCATGAGGGAAATCCAAGAGAAGATTTGAGAAGTGGAATTAGAGCCACCATGTCATTGAGCCACTAACTCTGCCCTGGAGCCTGCTTATCTAATTGTTTAAGCCCATTTTAATTGGGTCATCTGTTACTTGCAACCAAAAGCATCCTTAAATGATATAATAAAGCCCTTAGACTTTGGAACTTAGTTTTTTTTTTAAATGCTTATGAAAGAATGGTTTAAACCTATAGCCAGTCTACCCACAAATGTTCTTAATGGCTTATATATTTTCACTTGCCTTGGCCACATTCCCTGGCATTGGTACATGATGTATGAAATGTCTGTAAGAATCAGCCTGCACGGGCACAGAAGTAGATCTAAAGGAGCCCATCTGGACTTTAATCAATGCAATTCCTGAAAAGTCAAGTGGAAACTAAATTTTTCCTAATTGAAGAGCAAACTAACCAAACTAATGTTTTTGGAAGTGTTCTAGATAAACCTGAGGCAGTGTAGTTTATGAATCAATTTCCTTTAAATAAGCAAGCCTATGGCAAATCCTTTTGGATTCAGAGGAATTCTTTTATAAAAGTATATATTCCCCCTCTGATGAAAGGTTCCTTAAATTGGAGTTTGACTTCAGGGAATCTGTGAATCCCATTAAATTATAAGCAACATTCTGTGTCTATGCATAAGTGTGAATTTCTCTGAGGAGCAGGTACTAAGCTTTCATCAGATCCCGAAAGGAGTTTGTGACTACTTTCCCATCTCCGGAAAAAAAAAAAAAAAAAAAAAAAAGAGTTAAGAGCCACTGCTAATGTAATTGTTTTCAGAGCCTGGATTTTCTTAAAGAGCATACATTTATATTTGAAGGCAATCTGACAGAGGGCTAACGTATTTTGAAGAACCAGTGTTCATATCCAATTTGTGAATTCTTTTTATTTTTTTTATTTTTATTTTTTTGAGACGGAGTCTCGCTCTGTCGCCTGGGCTGGAGTGCAGTGGCCGGATCTCAGCTCACTGCAAGCTCCGCCTCCCAGGTTTAGGCCACTCTCCTGCCTCAGTCTCCCGAGTAGCTGGGACTACAGGCACCCGCCACCTCGCCCAGCTAGTTTTTTGTATTTTTCAGTAGAGACGGGGTTTCACCGGGTTAGCCAGGATGGTCTCGATCTCCTGACCTCGTGATCCGCCCGTCTCGGCCTCCCAAAGTGCTGGGATTACAGGCTTGAGCCACCGCGCCCGGCCCCAATTTGTGAATTCTGAGATATTTCACCAGTTGTCCCTATTTTCATGAGGGCCTTAGGCTCTATGGAGGAAATATGTGACAGGGACTTTGAAATTAGTTGTCATGTCCTGCATTCTCAGGAGGTGTGGCAGATTGTTACAGTAGTGGCCCTCGATTTTTTCACACCTCTCTGTATCCAGCCCTTGGATAGTCCCCTCTCATACTGACCCTGAGCTTGGTCATGATTTGCTCTGGCCAAAGGAACAATAGCAGTTGTGACAAAAGCAAAGACTTGAAAAATGTATATTAGAGATTTCCTTCAATTACTTCTCCTAAAGCCCCTGCCACCACCTCCATATGCAGAAGCCTGGGCTAACCTGATAGATGATGAGAAACATATGGTGCAGTTTCCCCCCCTTATCCTAGCTTATAGCCAGTCAGTCTGCAGAAGTAGAACCATGTTTCTGGGTGGCAGCTGACTGTAGGTACATGAGTAATTCCAACTGAGGCAACAGTAGACCCACCCAGCTGAGCCTACCCCAAATTGCCAACTCTGTAAGCTAAGTAATAGCTTGTTGTTTCAAGCCACTAAGTTTTAGGGTGACTTGTTATGCACCATAAGCTAACTGATACAGGAGGGAAGAGAATGGCTATTCTTCTCAACACTGATATCAGTTGCAGCCATGCATGGCGAGGATGGAGGAAAGCTGTAATATGATAGATGTAATAGCTCCAGACCATAAGAAGGCTCATGAAAACCCCTGAGGTCGTAGTTAGCAAGCCAGGCTGAGCAGGATGAGTGGCCAATGAGCAGAGGGGAAATAGGATCCCTACACTGGGTCCTCACTGGCCCTGGCTGAGGCTACCTGGGCCCAGAAAGAGGAGGCCTACTGGGCTCCTCCTTTCAGCCACTCTATACTCACCAAAGGAGGACCTCGGAGATGGAAACTCAACAATGTTTTTAAAGGGTCATTCGGGCCCTTGTTTTTTCTCATGCTTGACATAATTTGGCAAAATAGTTATACGAGATTAAGTAGGAAAAGAACAAGAGTTGAAAGTCAGAGAAGAAGGAAGGGAGTCAAAGAGTGAAGGAAAGAAAAAGATATGAGAGAAAAAAGAGATGTCAGATATCACCCAGAGATCTGTTCTTGATCATAAAGAACAAGAAGGAAAACACACTATTATTCATTTTCAGGTACTTACATGCCCATTAACCCATTTAACATTCCTAACTATCTTGGGGAAACTGAGGCCCAGCTTTAGTTGTGGCTGTTCATGGTGGGAATGGCAGGGAAGCTGTAATATGTGGGTTGCTCTAAGAGTACATAGCCCCAAAGCGGCAGAAGCAGGACTTTGACCAGTACTTGTTCCACTAAGAAAAGAAAGAAGCTGGATGTGGATAATAATAGTAGACAATACTTTTTGGGTTCTTACCATGTGCAATACACTATTCCAAGTGCTTTATATGATTAACTCATTTGATACTTGGAACAGCCAGGTATGATTATTATCATCTCCACCTTATAGATGAGAAAACAGATACAAACAGGCTAAGCAACTTGCCCAAGATTACTCAGCTAGTAAGCAAGGAAGCAAGAATGTGAACCCAAGTGGCCTGGCTTCAGAGCCTGCACTTTTAGCAACTACACCATAATGCCTACCAAAATGCTACCAGATTCCAACCCCACTACTGCTGCTTCCTCCCTGAGGGCTCCTATATTAGTCCGTTCCCACACGGCTATAAAGATCTACCTGAGACTGGGTAAATTATGAAGGAAAGAGGTTTAATTGACTCACAGTTCCTCAGGCTGTACAGGAAGTATGGCTGGGAAGCTTCAGGAAACTCATAATCATGGCAGAAGGAGAAGGGAAAGCAAGTATGTTTTACCATGGCAAAGCAGGACAGAAAGAGAAGTAGGAAGTGCTTCACTTTTAAACAACCAGGTCTGGTAAGAACTCACTCACTATCATGAGAACAGCAAGGGGGAAATCCACCCCCATGATCCAATCATCTCCTGCCAGGTCCCTCCCCCAGTGCTGGCAATTACAATGGACACAAGATTGGGATGGGAACACAGAGCCAAACCATATCAGCTCCCAAGTGGCATAGGGATGGGCCCATGCTACCAGGACAGGCCTGACCACAGTGTAAAGACCTGTAAAGACAGGAATATCCACAAAGGAATCCAGTGAAACTTCCTGCAGTTTAGGCAGAAGCAGTAAGCCCATTGAAAAGGCCTGATTGCCTTATGTTCTTTCCAGAGCCAAGCATCCCTCTAGAGAATAGATGCATGGAGCATGGGGTCTGAAGAAGAGCTGAATACATGGAGCCCCACTGGAAAGAACTAGACATGGTTTCTTCTAATTTTACTAGCTGGGCCACTGGAAGCTGGGAAGAGAATTCACTAGGAGCTGTTTGAAGAAAGAATAAGAGATTGTATGGGGGAAATGAGGGCACAGAGACAAGACTGGATAGATAGGTGGAAGGGAGACAAAAAGGGGAGGTGTCCCCCCAGGGTGTTTTTTATTGCTGACTGCATAGCTCAGACATTTATTTGAAGTCCATTGGGATCCACAAGTGTATCCTGGGTGTACCCAACGTGAGTCCAGAGCTTGATTCTCTGGAAGTTTCTCATTGTTTAGACTTTCAATAATAATCCCAGGAGGAGAAGAAGACTTTAGAAAGTCAAATTTAATTCATAAATCTATTCAGTTTTTGAAATTCCTCACAAGAAAATTGCCTTTGTCCCCCAATTTCCACTAGCCTTACTCTTTTCTGATTTTTTTCTCAGTCACTAACACATTTAAGGCACTTCAAGGCAAGACACATCAGTAAATAGTTTAGCATGAGGATTCATTAAGAAGAAAAAGAAGAAAGGAGGAGGGGAAGAAAGAAATAAAAAAGGAAAGAAGAAAAAAAAGTCTTGGACGTTGATGGCAATGCCCATGTTTGTGATATGAATCACTTGGAATAAGGAGACTGTGGCTTTGGCAGTATGGGGAAGTCTTTTTATTTATTTATTTTTTGCAAGAAATATCCAGATTTCTCTGTCCTTCAAGGGGTTTCAGAATAAAATCATGTGCCCCATTCCATCTATAACAGAAGAAAAGGAATGTGAAGTCCTTGATTTCTCTCCTTTGTAGTTTGAAATATTTCTAGGAAGAATGTTAACACTCTGGAGAACCCTGAAGTGTGCATTTAAATTTCTCAGACGGAAGTTAAAGGTAAGGAAAGAACACAAGGTTTCCAAAGGGAGAATCCCAGAAGAAGTAACCATGGAAACTGATCCAAGGTCTTCAGAGTAGTGTCACATTGAGCTAAGAGACAGCAAGTCCCATTAGTGGGAAAAGAACCCCTAAAGCACAGAAGCTGAGCAAAAGAGAGAAATGAATGGAAAATATATGAAGCAATTTTTAATAACCAGGTGATTAAGACTCAGCAAGCAGCAAAAATCAAGGCAGCAAAAAACCACCTCCTTCTGTGAATGAAAGATACAAATGTAGGTATGCTTTTAGTAGCCCTTCTTCCTGTAAACTATTCTAATCACATCCATAACCCTAGGCTCTTCAAGGATGCCAGCACCAGATTTCAAGAATTGATTCGTTCTCATACATTTATGCATCAGTTCACTCTTTCATTCAACAGCTGTTATGAAGTATCTGATGACACGTTTATTCATTCATTCAATATTTATTTAGTCTCCACTATGTGCCAGATACTCTACTAGGTACTAGAGATATTGCAGTGAAACAGACAGTGATATTAGTTACCTTTACAGAGTTTGCCATCTTACTTATACTGTGCTTAGAAATATGGAGGATTCAGAGAAGCAAAAAACTGAGTTTCCCAACCTCAAGGAACTGACGGTTTCCTTAGGAGGATAAAGTACAAGCATCCCAAGAATTAAATACGCCTACAAGAACTACATCAAAATTCCAGGCAAGAATATAAGCAACGTCACAATGCAATATATTTCCATGTTCTGATTCTATCACTGTCCAAGCTCATTCCCAACCTTGTTTCTGGCTATTAAACACATTGCAAAGTTCTTTTGTGAGGGGAATCCTTAATGAGGTGAGTGTCTTAAAATAAATTCACTCAATGCCTGCCTACATTTCATTCATTCCTTAGCCTTTATCTCCAAGTACAATATGGGTTTAGGTGAATTTCAAAATCCACTTGATGGCGTGGTGGGTTGAGAAGAAATATATTTTGAGTCTAGTTACTTTGAGGTCATGTATGACTGGTCCACTTTGAAACATGTCTCTGAGCCAGTTCTCACCCTCTAGGAACTACCAAAGGCATCTTCATTCTCACCTTTGGAGTTGGGCCAGTACTGAACAACTCTGCAGAATTCAAAATAAAATGTTAGCTTCTTGCCTTTTAGAAGACCAGGCAAAGGTGACGGTAGTATGAAAAGGGGAAAAAATGGAATTTAAGCATCAAACCTGACTATGGATCTCGCAGTGATAAACCATGTGTAAATGGTGCAGAGTCAGGCCCAGGTTGAAGTTAGCCATGCCTCCTTCCTCTCACCTGGCACCTGATATGGCCCTCTTTCCTTTTTGAATGACATAAGATGCCTAATTCATCATATGGGAAGACTTCTGTACTTACTCCAAGACAGTGGCCACTGGGTTGTAGAAGTGACATTGTTTTGAACCTTTGGCTATGTAATTCTCAAGATGAGCTAGTGAGAAAGCTGTGTGATGGTTGAGGGAAAGATTATTATTTGGGGAAAGAATATTTTCATGGGCTACATTTCCATTCTATTTTGTCTCTCATTTTCTTATCACTGGCAGAGAAATAGAGCTTAGTGAACAAAACAAAATTATTCCATGATCATGGGCTATCATGGAACTAAGGATAGCTGAACTTGAAGAAAGAGGGGGTGGGGGCAAGCCGCAAGAGTTTATGGCAAGGCCTATTGTCAGGCTATTCTCAGGCAAAACTGTGATGATCTTGATGAAGAGAGAATGCAGACTGTGGTTCATTTTGATTTCCTTAAATTTCTCAGTGAATCAAAATCATTTTCACTTCACTGAGTTTTGATGGTAATTGGGTGATAAGCTACTCATTTGTCAGAATTTTCTAATTAGTATGAAAAGGAGTCTTTAACATTGCTTTTCTTGTTTGCCTTCCTCTAAGGGAGAGGTCATGAAGTACAATTGACTACCTTCACCATAATTTTTTGTTTTTGTTTTTTAATTTTACTTGTTATGGAAAAGGCATGGCATGGGGTCTTCAGTTTTGGCCCAGGCTCACAACTTTATACCTGGCCAGATTTTTATTTTTTTAATGTTTCTTTTTAAGTTTCCATTTTTGTGGATACATAGTAGGTATATATATTTATGGGGTACATGAGATGTTTTGATACAGGCATGCAATGTGAAATAAGCACATCATGGGGAATGGGGTATCCATCACCTCAAACATTTATGCTTTGAGTTACCAACAATCCAATTATACTCTAAGTTTTTTTGGTTTTTTTGTTTTTTGTTTTTTGAGACCAAGTCTCACTGTGTCTCCCAGGCTGGAGTGCAATGGCACAGTCTCAGCTCACTGCAACCTCTGCCTCCCAGGTTCAAGCAATTCTCCTGCCTCAGTCTCCTGAGTAGCTGGGACTACAGGTGCCCGCCATCACACGCCAATTTTTTTTTTTTTTTTTTTTTTTAGGAGAGATGGGGTTTCACCATGTTAGCCAGGTGATCTTGATCTCCTGACCTCATGATCCACCCGCCTCGGCCTCCCAAAGTGCTGGGATTACAGGTGTGAGCCACTGCGCCGGGCCTCTTTAAGTTATTTTAAAATGTACAATTAAGTAATTATTGACTATAGTCACCCGACCAGGCCTAATTTGTAACACTCCAAAGCTTGGTAGGTTAAAACAATAATCACTTAATTAGCTTATGATTCTGTGGGTCAGAAATTTGGTCTGGGATCAGCTGGATGATTCTTCTGGTGGTCTCATCTGGACCTACACATATGACTGCAGGTAGAAAGATTGGCTAGAGTCTGATCTCACTAAGATGGCCTCACTCACATGTGTGGTAGATGGTGCTGGCTGTCAGAGCTGAATAGTGGTTGGCCCAAGTTTATTCACACAATAGTATTCTTAAGGTTCCTAGGAACATCAAAGAGGACAAACCCAGGGCAGAAGTATTTCTCAAGTCTCTGCTTCCATCACGTTTTTCAATACCTCACTAGTTAAAGCAAGTCATATAGTCAAGCGTGGCTTCAAGTAGGTGGAGAAATCGATTCTACATCTTTATGGGAGTTGCTACCAAGTCACACTACAAAGGTGTATGCATGCAGGAAAGGCAGGAGTTATTGTGGCCATTTTTGCAAACAATCTACCACACCCTTGTTGCCATTTGAGATAGCAGTCCATGCAAGCACTCTCTCTTGCATCTCCCTGGCAGTGTTATAGGCTTGGTTGTACTCCATGTTTCATGTTTTTCCTGTGGTAAAATGACATGGTTTGGAGGAAATAAAGGAGAGCATGTGAAGTGTTTAAAATTGCCAGAGGGTATTGTTTCAATTACATTTCCATATCTGTACAAGAACAAAATCACATACATATGTATATTTGATATATATGTATATACACACAAATTATGTATATACATATTATGTTTGTTTGGTAACTATGCATGCAAGTACAGAGTCTGGGCACCTTTTTTGTCAAAGCAATGTTGATTATGTCTAGTCAAATAAATGAATAGTCCCAATCTTGACTTATTCATTTATTAGAAATAGAAAGTTTTCACATCAATTTGTAAACTGATCCACGTAATTCCCTAACACACACACACGCATGCACACACTCATTATATTTATATTTTCAAGCTATACAAATACTTACAAGTGATAATATTTTCCTTTCACTTTCTTACTTTTACAATATCTGTTGATATACTCCTGTAGATGATTTGGTAAAAGGAGCATATATGCTGGAGATTACAAAAACAATGGTGATGTCGGTGACAGAGGCGTTGTGTAATTTACCCAGATGGGAATACTATACATAATACATGTTTTTGAAATATTTTTAATCTAGAGACATAATAAGATAGTGGTTGAACATATATTTCATCTGTTTAGTCAATTTTATAATGGAAAATAAACAAACAAAGGGATTACAAAGACCTTATATCAATCAGGGTTTGGTCAGGAAGCCAGAAACTGATCTAAATATTTTAAGAAGAAAAGGTTTTAATTCAGAAAATTAAATGCCTACAAAGCCCTTAGAAGGGCTTGGGAAATTAAAGTCAGAAAAAGCTTCCCCTAGCTTTTAAGATATCAGAAAGTTGTAAGAATTATAGGAAGCTGCCATCAATGGTCACAGCTGCCTGCGGGACTGAAATAAGTGATTTACAAGAGAATGCCTTGACGCTGCTGAAAAACCTGTCTGGCAAAGCCCACATACCTTCCTGTTGCTATTACAATGGATCCTTGCTCTATTCTGCCTTCCAAATCTTGCAAGGGGGCTTCTCATTGGTGAACTCTGTCCTGGCAACCTGATGGCAAGGTCTTCTAGGAAATGTTAGCTCATAGGCTTCTAACCCCTCAGTAGTTAGGAGATCATATAAAGAAATGGGAATGAATACTGGTTGCCAAAATAAAACCATCCAGCATAGCAATGCAGACCTCCCAACTCCTCTTAACCTTGTATCATTCACTATTCTTAAGACTGTGACCTAATATTGTACAGATATAGTTTTAACAAAGTGGAATTAATCTATACATACTAGTTTTGTGCTTTTTTCCCTAACATTAATTTATGGTTGGGGCAGAGCAAGATGGCCGAATAGGAACAGCTCCAGTCTCCAACTCCCAGCGCGGGCCACACAGAAGACCAGTGATTTCTGCATTTTCAACTGAGGTACTGGGTTCATCCCACTAGGGAGTGCCAGACAATCGGTGCTGGTCAGCTGCTGCAGCCCGACCAGCGAGAGCTGAAGCAGGGCGAGGCATCGCCTCACCTGGGAAGCCCAAGGGGAAAAGGAATCCCTTTTCCTAGCCAGGGGAACTGAGACACACAACACCTGGAAAATCGGGTAACTCCCACCTCAATACTGCACTTTAAGCAAACAGGCACACCAGGAGAGTATATCCCACACCTGGCCGGGAGGGTCCCACGCCCATGGAGCCTCCCTCATTGCTAGCACAGCAGTCTGCGATCTCGCAGCAAGGCAGCAGCGAGGCTGGGGGAGGGGCGCCTGCCATTGCTGAGGCTTAAGTAGGTAAACAAAGCCGCTGGGAAGCTCGAACTGGGTGGAGCACACAACAGCTAAAGGAAACCTGCCTGTCTCTGTAGACTCCACCTCTGGGGACAGGGCACAG
>NW_012105254.1:563507-597902 GCF_000951045.1 Mandrillus leucophaeus
AGTTGATGGGTGCTGACGAGTTGATGGGTGCAGCACAGCAACATGGCACAAGTATACATATGTAACAAACCTGCATGTTATGCACATGTACCCTAGAACTTAAAGTATAATAATAATAAAAAATAAATTAAAGAAAAAAAATTTATGGTTGTATCCATATAACTCTTAAATCTGTTAGTTGATAATTTTCATAATACTATATTCCTTTTATTTAATATATTTAAGTACCCTTGAGTTCTTGTGTGAGTAGACTTCTAATATTTTTTCCTCTGTTACAAAAACAGTTACTTTATACAAATAGGTACTTTTTCCCTTTTTGAGTTAATTTCTTAAGTGCCATTCTCCAAATGAATGAATGAATGGGTGAAAAAGCATAATCAGTTCCTTAAAAGTTATTGTCTTCTAAAAGCTAATGTAGAATAGTAAGTTGTACAAATAAACATTATGCAGTGTAATCATACATCTTGTGGCATTAATCAATCTGTTACCAGTTTTTGTTTTCCTTTAGATATGTAAAGGATTGAGAAGTGCAGTTTCACACTAAGACAGTTGGCCTCAAAACAATTCAAGTCACAAAGAGATATATAATTTTCTGCTTTCTAACCATTCTTTCCTAAATCTTACAATCCCACTCTCAGAATTTTTGACTAATCCCTCCAAAAAAGTCCACCTACCAAACTTTTGATTACTCCCACCCTTCATAATTTATCCAGTGTAACCCCATGTTGAACTCTCTATTACAGAATGTAAAGGGTCTCTGGACAGCAGAGGCTACATCTCAGGAGTCTTAAGAAGCCCTAGGAGTCAGCCTACACTCCACAACTGCTGTTTGCCTGAAAGTAGGCTGGCCCTCCCTGTACCAGGACTTCTGGAAAGAGTGATTAGACCACCACCACATCCCAGCTTCCACATGGAGCACTGTCCTACAACTCTTGACATCTTCAACCACTCTCCTTGATTGCCCTCTCTTAGCCCCTCAGAAGGTCAACTGTGGCCATGGTATGAAGATGTGCTCAAAAGCCACCTCCTCTAAGAGACTTCTCTGATTTCCCAAATAAAAGGGATCTCACTACAGAACTGCCATCTAGCCTAGTTTTCACATAACTTTTTTTTTTCTCATTTGTGAAGTGATCCATGCTCATTGTAGAAAAGTTGAGAAATATGGAAAAGATTAAAGAAAAAAATCACTCTTAATCCCACAACACACAGAGATAATCATTGTTAACATTTTCTTGTGTTATCCCTTTAGCCTTTCAGATAATTTTTAACATAATTGAGAGCATACCGTGGATACAGTTTTTTTATACTTAACATTTTATCCCGAGCACATTTTCATGTCGTTAATTTTCTGAAGTCTTGTTTCAACAGGAATATAAATTCCATTGTGAAGATGTACTATAATTAACTAATTTTCAGTTGTTTGATATTTGGGTTGTTTCCAGTTTTATACTATTATACATAATGCTGTGATAAACATCCTTAATAATAAAGCTTTGTCTACATGTCTAATCATTTCCTTAAGATGGGTTTCCAGAAGTGGGAGTATTGTGGTGAATTAATGTTTTTATTTAAGAATTAGACAAAATTAGGGATACTCTCCCAAGAATAATGCAATAAAACATATAACCACACTTTTGCATACACTTTAAGGGAATTTGCCAAAATTTATGTGTGGAATTTTTAGGGCTCCAAGAATCCCTAGGTTAGATATATTTGAATTACTAGGTCAAGGGGCATGAAAATTTTAAGGATATTAATAAATATTCCTTTTTTAAAAAATAAATATTCCTAATTTTTTTCAGAAACATCTATCTGTCCACTTTTATGGTACAGATACTACTTTCTACATTTTAGAATTGTTATTCATATCTTACCACCTCTGTTAGACTGTAAGCTCTTTGAGGGAAAGGTCACGTCTGATTTGTCTCAAATTTTCTTCAGGACTGAGCAAAATGCCTAACCTATAATAGATGTTCAGTAAAGGGTCACTAAATCAATAACTCAATTTCAAAGCCAGCAAGGCCAAAAAATAGAAAGCTCCAAGTTTGATCATCTGAAAAGTGATTTGAGGTTTGTTTCACAGCCATGAAGGATGGCACCGAGAAATTGTCACTGGAGTCTTCACCAAGTCTGGCAAGCAGAATGGGATATGCCAAGTTGGATAGCTAAAGGGACAATGACGCAAATAGATCTTCACATTTCAATGCAAGTGCCAAAAGTTCCATTCTCTGTGGTGTGGAGGGTGGTTATTGCCTGTCTATGGGATACTGAAGACTCTGCACCAGCAACTGGCCATCAATTACTTGCCAATATAGTATTTATAAGAAGTTAATTCTATTCTGTGATTAAAGTTATATGTAAGTCTTATTACCAAGCCTCAGTTAACTTCTTGCATAATGCACATTTTCCAAGCAATCTGGAAGGGAACAGATATCTTGTGGCAGACACACTTAGTGACCTAACCAACAGCCACCTTCCCTCTCTGTGAGAAGAGACTCCAATTTGGTTAGGGTTGGCAATATTCCCAGGCTTAAAGGGTGGCTATGATTAATGAGAAACCAGTCAAGATGATTCTGTTCCCCCTTTCCAGGTACAGACTTAACTGTACATAACAACTGTTTAGTTAATGACTTTTTGTCATAATGGCTCTTAAAAGGTTGTGACACTTTTTGAACAATGACTCCTTTTTCTTCAATATATTGACTTTTTTTGTTCCCCAAACACACCAAACAAATATGCTATAAGAAGTGCTATTGCATCATTTCAGTTGCAGGCTAAGTCATGCTCACAAATTTTACTTGACATACATTTACTTGTCAGAGCATATCATATGGAACAAATTTGAATTAAGCATCATGTTTGAATGAGCCCACTATGTTCTGCTTTGCATATAGATGCCAAGTGAGAGGGATGAAGATGTGCTGTCTACATTTCCTTTGTCTTTGTGCATGTGCAATTTCACGTTTCAACACACTCTCACGTTTAGCTTTTATTTTCTCCTAAAGGTAATTTCTAGGCTATAGCTTTTAAGTAAAGTTAGGGTACAAAATAATTATGAACCGCCTCCCCAAAGTTGAAAGCTGGTGAAGCAAATGGTGTAGACAAAAGAATTCACCTTCCAAAAAAATGAATCCCTCACCCCCTCCTCCACCATCCCTATCAAGTCTGCTTTTCCTCATTACATTTCATTTTGTGTACAAACTGTATATACTTACTTTCAAATGGTTCTTAATTTCTTATATAAATTTGTTTTCATTGTTCACTGAATATATTTTCTTATCTGTGAAATTATTTGGATATCTTGGATTGGGACAGAGCACTTTTAATGTTTCCCTTAAAAGTACTAGAATTCAAAAAAAATCAACAGCTTTCCACTTAGAGGCAAAGCTTTCAAGAAAAAAATAAAGTAATTAAGTGAGGGATGAGCATGTTTGCTTCTCAGCACCCCCTAGCTTGCAGCTGGGGATGGAATGAGAGTCAGATCTGGCCAAAGAGAGGTAAAGCCTCCTGGGGGCTCCCAGGAAAGCTTCTCTCCGATGCAGGGAGAACAGTTTTCTCCCTTCCCCATCTTCTGACCATGAGTTTTAAGGTATTTTAAAGACTAGTTTGCACAGAGTTGTGGCTGCTGAACTTGAGGGAGAAAGTGGCAGGAGAATCACACGATGCCAACTCAGTGCCCTGACTTGGTAGAGTTGAAGAAATAATCCTAGAACTTCTGCCCTCAGTCTTCTTGTTAGATAAAATTTTTATTTAAAGCAATGTTAGTTATGTTTTCTATTATATGCAACCAAAACATTCCGAAATGATTCCTTATTCACCTCCTAATCATTAAAACGGGAAAGGCATTAAATAATAGTAACCTTTCACCTTGTATGGTGATTTTCAGTGTCTAAGTGCTCTCAGGTTCTGCTGGAAGGCTTCCTTTTAACCTGATCCCCTCTGGCTTTAAAATCCCATTCCCACAGGTTGTGGTCTCTCCCTTATTATCTCTCTTCTCATTGTTGTTCTTGAATCTCTGATCTGGCCTAAGTTGTGTGTAGAACTCAGCTCTCTTTTTTTCATTTACATAAACCAAAAATGTTCACTCACAGAAGACATTTGTGTATGAAACTGGCTTCCTTTAAAGTTTGAGTTTATATTGCAACAAGGCCACACAGCTTAAATATCAGACATTTTTATCTTTATAAAATATTTAGGCTACCCTTCCATGATATTGAGCCACACTTTATCTTCTAAAGCTTCTTGATTACCCCCTTTGGGGTTCATTGTCTCAGGGTTCCCTGGAAAATCCCATTCCCGTCATAATATTATCCAAAGTCTTTTAGCTCACTACTCCTCTGCCTAGAAGAGTAGCCACCTCCACATATCATTATTCTATATCTTGTTACAAAATGGACCAAATACTTTAATGGCAGAGGTTTTGAAATATCCATCTTTGCTTTCTCTCTCATTCCCAAGTTTCTGTTATTAAAAGGGAGCAGAGATTAGTTCACTGTTGCTATGAATTATGCTACCACTTTAGAAGGCAGAAGCGGATGCAGTCTGCTCGGGTTTTAAAGAACAATTTTTTCTTAGTTTCAAAAGAGTAGGGTTGAGAAGGACATTGTGATAGTATATTGAAAAGAGCACAGAACTGGAACTTCAAATACTTAGATTTCAATCTAACTGAGCATTTCTATTTACAAGTATCTCTGGATCTCAGTGTCTTCATATGTCAAAACGTGGAGGGGGGATGCACTGAAGAATAGCTGAGGTCCTATCTTGTTCTAGCAGTTTCTAGATGAAGAATCTGGGGCCTGAGAAACCAGGCAACTTAATATTTTACTTACCACATGCAGTCATTCTCCTATTTTCCTTCAAGGCTTGATTTATCAAGATGAATTGTATGTTTCATATTTTGTTCAGATGCTCTATTTTTTTCCCTTGCTTCCAAAGTTACACTGATCTTAGCACTGACACTGCAGGAAGAAAGAGGAAATGAAAAGTAACTAAATTCAATCTAGATAAACAGATACACTTACACATAATGGGAAAAAAATGTGTGTATAGGGTTGTTCATTGAGGTTTTGTTTATAATAGCAACAGAGTAGAAACAATCTAAATGTCCATCACTAGAAGAACAGTTTACCAAATTATTCCATATTCCTACTATGGAATACTAGGCAACTATTAAAAAGAGACAGATCTTCATGTACTGATTTCAGAGATGCTCCAATATTTTAAATATACACACACAGAGTAACATTTCACTTAAGGACAGGGATATATTCTGAGAAACGTGTTAGATGGTTTTGTTGTTGTGTGAACATCATAGAGTGACTTACACAAACCTAAATGGTACAACCTACTACACACATAGACTCTATGATATAGCCTATTGCTTCTAGGCTACAAACCCGTACAGCATGTTACTATACTGAATATTGTAGGCAGTTGTAACACAATGGTAACTGTTTATGTATCTAAACATAGCTAAACATAGAAAAGGTACAGTAAAAATATAGTATAAAAGATGGAAAATGGTTCACTTTTGTATTAGTCCATCCTCACATTGCCATAAAGAACTACCTGAGACTGGGTAATTTATGAAGAAAAGAGGTTTAATTGACACAGTTCTGCAGGCTGTACAGGAAGCATGGCTGGGAAGGCCTCAAGAAACTTACAATCATGGGAGAAAGCAAGGGGAAGCTGGCACATCTTACATGGCTGGAGAAGGAGGAAGAAAGCAAAAGGGAAGGTGCCACATACTTTTAAACAACCAGGTTTCATGAGCACTTACCCACTATTACAAGAACAGCAAGGGGCCATTCGCCCCCATGATCCAATCACCTTCCACCAGGCTCCTCCTTCAACAGTGGGGATTACAGTTCAACATGAGATTTGGGTCAGGACAGAAATTCAAACCTTATCAATCTGTATAGGGTACTTACCATAAATGGAGCTTACAGGACTGGAAGTTGCTTTAGGTGAGGCAGTGAGAGTAAATATGAAGGTTTAGGAGATTACTGTGCACTACACTTAGGCTACACTAAATTTATTTTAACACTTTTCTTTCTTTAATAATAAATTAACCTTAGCTTACTGTAACATTTTTACTTCATAAACTTTTCAATTTTTTTAACTTTGACTTTTTAGTAATTATTCCGAGTTTAAAACACCAACACATTGTACAGCTGTATAAAAATATTTTCTTTCTTTACTTTCTCCTCATTCTATGGCTTTTTAATTTTACTTTAAAATTTTCTGTTGAAAACTAAGACACAAACACTCACACTAGCCTAGGCCTAAACAGGGCCAGAGCCATCAATATCACTGTCTTCCACCTCCACAGCTTATGCCACTGGAAGATCTTCAGGGGCAATAACATGCATGGAGCTGTCATCTCCTATGATAACAATGTCTTCTGGATATCTCCTGGAGGACATGCCTGATGCTGCCTTACAGTTAGCTTTTAAAAAATATATAAGTAGAAGGAGTACACTCTAAAATAACAATAAAAATTATGATATAATAAATACATAAGCCAGTAACATGGCCTATTATTATCATTATCAAGCATTATGGACCGTGCATAATTGTATGTGCTGAACTTTTATATGACTGGCAGTGTGGTAGATTTGTTTACACCAGCATCACTACAAATACGCAAGTAATGTGTGTGCTATGACATCACTAGGTGATAGGAATTTTTCAGCTTCATTATAATCGTAGGGACTACTGTCGTTTCTGCCGTGAACCAAAACATTGTTATGTGGTGCATGACTGTATATATATCTCTGTGTGTATGCATATACAAATATACATTTACATATGTATGCATGAGCACACACACACATATAGTTATGGTGCCAAAAATATGTGTACCATATCACCATTGATTTAAAAAAATGCATATATTGCTTGACTAAATATAGAATATCTCTGGAATGATACACAAAAAACTGATAACAGTGGTTGCCTTTTGGGATGAGAAAGGGGTGAAAGATAGGAGGGAAACTTACCCTTTACTGCTTACTTTAAAATTTTGTACTATGTGCATGCATCATCTGTTAAAATATAAGTTAGATGCATTGTTTAAAGGTTAAAAAATCTTTTAAAGGCCGAGCATGGTGGCTCATGCCTGTAATCTCAGTACTTTGGGAGGCCAAGGTGGGAGGATCACTCAAGCCCAGGAGTTCAAGACCAGCCTGGGCAACATGGTGAGACCCTTTGACTACAAAAAATACAAAAATTAGCCAAGCACAGTGGCATGCGCCTGTGGCCCCAGATACTCAGGAGACTGAGGTGGGAGGATCACTTGAGCCTGGGATGCAGAGGTTGCAGTGAGCCGAGATCATGCCACTGCACTCCAGCCTAGGTGACACAGTGATAACTTTTCTCAAAAAAAAAAAAAAATCGTAAGAAATGTAGAATAAAATGAGGTGTGGCCGGGCGTGGTGGCTGACGCCTGTAGTCCCAGCACTTTGGGACGCCGAGGCAGCCTTGCCAACATGGTGAAACCTCGTATCTACTAAAATGCAAAAATTAGCCGGACGTGTTGGCAGGCGCCTGTAATCTCAGCTACTCAGGAGGCTAGGCAGGAGAATGGCTTGAACCTCGGAGGCAGAGGTTGCACTGAGCCGAAATCGTGCCACTGCACTCCAGCCTAGGCAACAGAGCAAGACTCCCTTTCAAAAAATAAATAATAAAATGAGGTGTGGACATTATTGGTGAATTTCAATTGATCACTCTCTTCTTATCTTGAACTAATAACAGTTCTCCATCTCCAACCTAGGCCCTAGAAAGTTGTTAATGATGAGTGGTGTGTTGCTTTATAACCCTCCCTGAACCTTGCACTCCCCACAGTCACTCACCAGAGTTGGGATACTGTCTTTTGAGTCATTATAGAAGAGCCTGTGTTCCCTCCTTAGGACCATCGACCATCTTTGGGTGGCTACTGCTGGATCTCTCTGACTTTTTTTGACCTTAATGGGAGGCAGCCCTGGATCCATGGTGGATTTTGGAATTAGCCACACCTGGCTTACATTACAAGCTTCACCTGTTACTTATGTTCCCTAAGCCTCTAGTTCCTCATCTGTAAGATGAGGTGATGGTAACTTCTTCACAAGGCTCTTGTGAGACTTTAATGACCTTAGCAATGCACATGGTTGGGGATGAATAAATGTTCATCCCTCTCTCTATATTTGTTCATCCCTCTCTCCCTATTTCTTCACTTGCTTCACTGTCATCCATTCCCATCACCCTCCTTAGTTTTCGGAGTAGTACCTGCATTGATGTTCCCTAAACAGTTTTTCAAGAGCAGTTTTCAACCAGAAGCAATTGTGCCCCAGAGGGGCATTTGGCAATGTCTGTCTGGAGACATTTTGTTGCCATAACTGGAGGAGGGACTACTCCTGGCATCTGGTGGATAGAGGCCAGCGATGCTATTAAACATCCTTCAACACATGGGATAAAAAAGAGTTATCTGGTCCAAAGTGTCAGTAGTGTTGCAGTTAAGATGCTCTTTTTTTTAAAGATTTGTATAAAACTCCAGGTGATTGATTGTGCAAATCGGCAGGAAGCTGCACTTAAGGAAATAATTTTATTTTAAAGATGCCTATAACTAAATTCACTAAGAAAAACTTCAGCAGTTTCCACAATTGCTCTGTTTTCAAGATCATGAATTTGTCTTTGGGGCAAAGGAGAAGGGAAAATTTAGAGGAAATAACTGCTACATCTTTTATTCTAGGAACTTGAGAAACTTACCTATGCCCTTTAAGACCATGAACTGAGGTTGCTTTGTGTCAGTTATCTATTACCGGATAGCAACCACCCAGAATGTAGTGGCTTATCACAATAACTGGTATTTAGTTTAGATTCTACTGGAGAGTTACTCTCTGGTCTGGGACAGGCTCAGCTAATTTTGGTTACCTCTGATTAGTAGAACCACCCAGCTGAACCCAGTTCAAATTGTTGAACTCCAGAATTATAAGTTGTTTTTTTAAACTGCTAAGTTTTAGAGTAATTTGTTACGCAGCAGAAGCTAACTGATACAATGAGAATTGGGGGCTTTTTATTTCAGTTTGGGGCTTTTGGCAATAATGCTGCTATGAACATTTTGGGTACAACTCATCCACGTGTGTTCAATTTTGTTGATTATAGGAGTAAAAATGCTGGTAGTTCTGTTTCATTCTTAAAGTACCAAATTATTCACACACACACACACACACACACACACACACACACACACACAGAGCTTCATTTTCTGCTCATAACTTGTTTCTTGTCTTCAGTTGCAGCAAGTGCTATGGGCCCTTTTTTTTTTTTTTTTTTTGAGGCAGAGTCTCACTCTGTTGCCCAGGCTAGAGTGCAGTGGCACAGTCTTGGCTCACTACAACCTCCACCTCCTGGGTTCAAGCTATGGGCCCATTAAAAAAAAAAAAAAGACAAATGGTGGAAAGCTGGTTCATGATGACTTTTCAGAGCCTGGTTGGGAGGTCAAACTTGTGAATGCCTTGTCTACCATCTCTTCCACAGTGAAAACGTACTCTTCCATTTAAAAAAAAAAAATTGTTTCCACTTTGTCTACACAAAGAACTGTTCCCAAACATTTTCACACACAAGGAGGAAATGACCAAGAGCACACAATACAAAAATAATCTCCCGGGCATGTGACAATACAAAAGCTATTATGGTTCTTTAAAAACATACTTCAATGAATAAGAAGGGTTTTTTGTTTTTGTTTGTTTGTTTGTTTGTTTTATGAATCAGGACCTTGAGGCAGTACATGAATAAGAATCGCTAATTCCTGTGGGTAAGATTAGTACATGTCAGGAAGAAACGTGTGAGTTCTTCATATAATCCGTCAATAAATGTTTGAGTGCCAATGGTGTATAAAGTGCTGCACTTCCAGTAATTTCTTTGGACCTTAACAAAGAAGAGGGAGAACCATGAGCTCTCCCTGGGATCACAGGTACCAGAGGATTGAGGTTCCAAATAAGAAACTGGCTTCACCCAGTTCAGTTTCCTGTGATTTTGCCTTGGTTAAGTTATTTTCTTCTAGTGTGACTTAGTTTCTTCATCTCAAAAAAATGAGAAGAAATATACAGACTTAGGCAGCCCTACACTTTTGAGGAATGTACTTGATAATGTCATTAAATCCAAGAGACATTTTTCTGTTCTCCTCTTGACACTGGTGACTAGTCAGTACTTTAAAAAAAAATTCACTTCCCTTGGCTTCAAGGAAACAATGGCCTACTAACTTTTCTTTCTACCTTTCTGGGCTCTCTGTTTTGAGTAGGTTTGTCCTCCTTGCCAAGCTATTAAATTTTGGAGTTCCTTAATCCTTGGCCCTTAACTATATCCCTTTCCCATCCCACTCTCCCTAAAAAGCTCCTTCACACCATACCTCAGACATTTAAATGACAATGGCTCATAAATTTCTATCACCACCTTAGACCTCTCCTCTGAGCTCAAGACCTCTACCAATGGCCTACATGACACCTCCTCATGGATGGCTCAAGGGCATGCCAAACCTAGCAATTCCAAACCAAACTCATGAGTGTCCAAAACAAACTTCATCCTTGTTCATGACTTTTTCCCTATCATAATGAGTTGTGTCATCATTCATCCCAAGGATGCAGGACTGAAGCCAGTTAGTTATTTTTGGCATCCTTCATTCCTCTGTCTCACTGAAGCCTCATGACCAAGCATTACCTAGCCCTGTTGAGTTTCCTCCTATATCTCTCCCATCCTTCAACTTCTTTCCATTTCCAGCTAGTACAAGCTATCATTATTGTTCACCTCAACTACTAGCAACTCCAGTCCATTCTCCACAGCCTGCAGCAGAATTGCCTTCTCAAAATTTAAGTAGAAGCATGCCAATTCTCCTGCTTAAAGCCTGTGTTTTCATATGACTTTGGGGATCCAGGCAAAATCATTTTACATGGCCTGAAATGTCCTATATAGGTCTAGTCCCTGCCTATCTCTCTAGCTTTTTAATATCTCATCCTTTCTGTAGTTTCTGGGCTCTAGCCACATTGACCTACTTCTAGTCCCTTCGATTTGAGATACTCTGTCCAATCCCAGGGCTTTTGCACATGTTGTTTCTTCCACTTAAAATGCTGTTCCCTCTTGCAGTAGACTAAATAACACCTCTACCAAAGATGTCCACATCCCAACCCCAGAACCTGTGAATATGTTACTTTATATGGCAAAAGGCACTTTATAGATGTGATTAAGGTAAGGACCTTGAGATGGGGAGAATATCTTGAATTATCTGCGTGGATTCATTATAATCACATGTCCTTATAAGGGAAAGAGGGAGGCAGGGGAGTCAGAGCCAGAGAAGGAGATGTGATAAGAGAAGCAGAGGTCAGAGAGGAGAGAGATTTAAAGATGCTATGTTGCTGACTTTGATGATGAAGGAAGGGGCCATGAGCCAAGATGGCCTCTAGAAGCGTAGGTAGCCTCTAGAAACTGGAGAAGGCACAGAACTGAATTCTTTCCTCCAGCCTCCATTAAAAATTCAGCCCTGTTGACACATAGATTTTAGGACTTCTGAGCTCTATAAGATAATAAATTTGTGCTGTTCTAAGCAACTAAACTAGTAGTAACTTCTTACAACAGCAGTCAGAAACTAATATACCTCTCTTCTTTACATTGATTTCTACCTTCCCTCAGATCTATTAGTTCCTCAGGGAAGCCTTCTCAACATTCTGCTAAGTTAGATCTACCTAATATGGGCCCTCCTAGTCTGAGCCTGTTTTCTTTCCAGCTCTTTACACAATTGTGAGATTGTTGATTAGCCCAGCTAAAAGTTCTGTGAGGGGAGGCATTGCACCTATTATAGCTACCAGTATATCCCCAACACTTAGTGCAGGGCATATAATAACGCTTAATATTAATTTGAAAGAAATAATACAATAAAGCTCTAAAAAACCAGCCAGGCATGGTGGCTCACGCCTGCAATCTCAGCACTTTGGGAGGCCAAGATAGGAGGACTGCTTGAACCCAGGCATTTGAGACCAGCCTTGGCAACATAGCAAGACCTCATCTCTACAAAAAAAAAAAAAAATTAGCTGGACAGAGTGGCACATGCCTATAGTCTCAGCTATGCAGGAGGCTGAGGTGGTAGGATTGCTTGAGTTTGGAAGGTCAAGACTGTAGTGAGCCATGATCATGCCATTGCACTCCAGCCTGGGTGACAGAGCAAAACCCTGTCTCAAGAAAAAAAAAAAAAAAAGGCACTAAAAACTGTTCCTTGTCACAAAATGAGCTTCCCAAAATAAGCAGAAGTGGCATTGCTGGACATTAGGAACAGGTATCAAAACATATCAGAAATAAACAGCTTCTAAGAATCAACTCTCCTTGGGAAACCTTTCAAATATACCTTTATTTCTTCTAAAATGAGGGCATTTTTGTTAAAACTCGGGCCATCATGCTATTCTTCAGACCAAAATCGGGTATAAATTTGCATTTAAAAATAACATTGTAAGATCCTTGACAGTTTACAAATGAACATCACACATATTATTTTAATCCTCAAAAGAATCTAATGAGATGGACTCAGCTGAATGTCTTGTAGTAGTTTTGTACAAGGAAACTGATGCTTACAGGAATTAAGCGAATTGTTCAATGAATTGCAATGCCCAACAAACATCGAACTTAAACTTGGCTCTTCTGACTCTGAATGCAGCATGATCACCACCGCATTATGCACACACTATGTTATGTGTCAGTGGATTGAGCAGATCTCTTCATTTCGGTGCTGAGCATGAAATTCATTTGGTGAATGCTTGCTCATCTCTGTCAAGCAGCTCTTAAATAAACTGGCTAAAACCATTCTGCTATTTGTCCAAAAGCATTAAGAGTATTGTGGGTAATTTTGTCATGGTGAAGCTCTGCATTTTACAGAATCAAAACAATTGCTTGGATTGGATGCCTTGGGAGAATAGAAATTATGGAGGAGGCAAAGGAAATGGAAATAATTCCTGGGTATGACTATGGGGGTGTGCAGCTGCAGTGGAAAGAGGCAAAATCACTGGAGGAAGGAAAGTCAAGGTACAGAGAGGCAGAATATTGGAAGGATTATTGACATGGTATGGAAATTCCCAAGAATCATGACAAGAGCAGTATTAGAGAAACTGAAAATGAGGGAGGTCTAAAATCTCAGAGAAAGAGGAGAGAGAGAGTGACACAGGGTTGGCCAATGATGGTAACCAAGAAGAGCAGAGGGTGGTATAATCCAACAACCTAAGATTCAAAGATAGGGAGAGGGATGGCATTAGTGTGGAGGGAGAATAGTCTTGGGAACAATGGTATTTCCCAGTAGTCTTGGGAAATGAATAGCAAGGAAAGGCACCCATCCCACCTTCCAGTTCAGGAATATGAGCAGCATAGGAGAGAAAATAGTCATCACCTCACGGGTGGCAGGAAAAGCTCTGTCCTCAGGAAAATGTCGGGTTTCATGTAGAGCAAGAAAATAAAGGAAACATTCAAAGAAGAGACTTAGGCTAGAGGGAATTTTGTTGATGACTGAATAAGAATTTCAAAGGCAGAGGGCATAGTCAAAGTTTAAATTGAGGTAAGGTAAACAAAAAAAGTCACAAAGGGGGATTATGTAAGCTAGTCTCCAAGGATTCCCCAACAAGTCCTGCCCTTCTAATGTGCTCCTCAGGAAGCAGAGAGCCTATTTCCTCTCCCGTTGAATCAATGCAATCTCTTGACCAATAGAGTACTTCTTTCCTTATAATACTTCCTTTTGAGACTCAGCTACTATACTGTTAGTGACCCAAGCCATTTGGAGAGGCCACATGGAGGGGAACCAAAAAAATCTGACCAACTGCCTACTGGAGCTTTCCACCAGAAACCTGCATCAACTGCTAGTCATGTGAGTAAGCCATCTTGGACATTCTAGTCCAATCAAGCACTCAGATGATAGCTGGCTCAGCTGACATGAGCAAAAGAACCATCCAGCTGAACCCATTCAACCCATTGCATCATGAGAGACAAAATGGTTGGTGTTTTAAGCCATTATGATTTTGAATGGTTTGGGTACAGGAGATGACTAAAACAGATGCACAAAATCATCTGGGACTAGGGTAAGTAGGTGAGGGATGACCAAGGAGCCTTGGGCTTCTTTTATGACTGATATCATCAAAGATAAAGGCTTAAGAAGGTAACCTTTTTTTTCCTGAGCAATTGGAAGAATGAAATTGCTTTGAGAAGTGTACCTTCTCTCTATAGTCTTTGCACTGAGTAACATTATGACATTTTTTCTGCTTCAGGACACATTCTCTGCCACTGAGACATGCACATACAAGATACAGAGCTCCAACACCAGATCTGAAGATGAGGACTCCAGATGAATTGTGATTTCAGGCAGAATCTTAAAAATTCTTTCTATTTTAGAGATGCCTGTATTTAAAAACCATCACCCAGACACTTGGGATTTAAGACTCTGCTTCACTCTTCCTGTATGATTTCCCCCTCCTTGAAGGAGACCCTCTGAATGGCTTTCAGGTTAATGTGAAAGAAGCTTGAAGATGCAAATAAACTCAGTGACCACGACAACAAAGAAGTTGAAGAAAACAAAACAATCGTGCCTATGCAAATTGCTTCCTGAGCCATCAAGGGGTAAGAGAACATGGCTGTCAGCAATAATGCCTAATGGCCAATGACAAATGTTAAGGCCAGTGGTATCTTTGAGGCGGCTGTAGTCAGGGAAAAAGCTAGGCCTTCAGAAGTCACTGGCCTGTGCTCATGTTCACAATGGTGGCGTGTATGTGTGTTTTAGTGTTTATTGAGCACCTACTAACCAATGGCTTTCAGATAAAATACATCCTAATTTACTGAATTAATTTCAGTCCAGGCCTTCCTGGACTTTTGCTCTAGTAGCACTTTACACATAATTCCAATGAAGCCCTTAACTCATCAAACTCCAATTGGCATGGTGTACAGCAGTGCCTGTCCAATTGTAATATGTACATGATTCACCCGGGGAATCTCATTAAAATGCAGATTCTAATTCAGCAGGTCTAGGGTGGGCCCAAGATTCTGCATTCCTAACAAGCCCCTTGATATGGTTTCGATCTGTGTCCCTGTGCAAATCTCCTGTTGAAATGTAATCCTCAATGCTGGAGGTGGGGCCTGGTGAGAGGTGATTGGATCATGGGGGTAGTTTCTAATGGTTTAGTACCATCTCCTTGGTGCTCTTCTAGTGATAGAGTTCTCACAAGATCTGGTTGTTTTAAAACTATATAGCACCTCCCCTCACTCTTTTCCTCCTGCTCTGGCCATATAAGATGTGCCCGCTTCCTCTTCGCTTTTTGCCATGATTCTATGCTTCCTGAGGTCTCCCCAGAAGTTGAGCAGATGCCAGAATCATGCTTCCTGTACAGTCCCTGGAACCATGAGCTAGTTAAACCTCTTTCTTTATAAATTACCCAGTCTCAGGGATTACTTTATAGCAATGCAAGAACAGACTAATACACTCCTCCAAGGACCACACCTTGAGAAGCAAGGGTGTGGGTTTAAAAGTATGGATTCTGCATCTAGACCACCTGTTCCCGGACCAAACTGAGGGTCAGACTGTTATTTCTCATAGCCCAATAACTAGATGCAGATGAACAGGGGAGGAAGAGAGTTTTATTTCTGCAACTGATTACAGGGAAAAGGCTTGGAAATTATGGCCTGACCAACTCAAAATTACGAAGTTTTCCAGAGCTTATATACATTCTAAGCTATAGGTCTATGTGTAAGTGTGCATTCATCTAAAGACATGACATGATTAACTTCTTTTAATCTATACCTAAGGTGTGAGTCCTGAAGACCTTCCTCTGTAGCCTCAGTAAATTTAATTAATCTAAATGGGTCCAGGTGCTGGGGTGATTAGCCTTATCTTGTCTCCTGCTAAATCACGGAGGCCTGCGGAGTTCCTTCAGACCCCCAATAAATTTGTTTGTGGAGGCCTAGGGAGTTTCTTCAGACCCACAATAAAACTTGTTTAATCCTAAATAGGTCCTGTTAAGAATTCCTTCTTTTGGCCTGGCTCACGCCTGTAATCCCAGCACTATGGGAGGCCGAGATGGGTGGATCACGAAGTCAGGAGATTGAGACCATCCTGGCTAACACGGTGAAACCCCGTCTCTACTAAAAATACAAAAAGAAAAAAAAATTAGCTGGGCGTGGTGGCAGGTGCCTATAGTCCCAGCTACTCGGTAGGCTGAGGCAGGAGAATGGCGTGAACCCGGGAGGCGGAGCCTGCAGTGAGCCGAGATCCCGCCACTGCACTCCAGCCTGGGCAGACAGAGAGATGGAAAAAAAAAAAAAAAAAAAAGAGGATTCCTCCTTTTTTGTCATGCCTTAAGACCCAGGAAAGGCCTAAGCAAAACTCTTGGTAGGCTTTTGTTACATCCCAGCCTTTGTGTACTAGCACTGGCTTTTAATATTTAATGTAACCACTCAGTCAGTACTGAAACAGTTGTTATGGAGGCCTATGTTAGTGAGGCCTGGCCTGCCACACACCTGGGTTCAAATCCTGTCTCTTTATTTTAGCTAGATGATCTTTGACAAGTTACCTGGCCTTTCTGCACTTGTTTATTCCTAAAACAGGGATGATAAAAATAGCAAAATATAACATCTACCTCTGAGGGTTCTTAGGTGACCTAAATGAGTTTATATTTTTAAAATGTTTAAGCCATGTCTGGCATGTTGTAAGTCTCAATAAATATCAATTCTTGTACTCTTCTTTTGTCTTACCCACTAATTAAACATTTCCTATGTGCTTTGTCTTGATCATAGATTTTAATTCTCACAACCCCGTGAGAAAATTGGTCCCACTTTACAAAGAACAAAACAAAGGTGTAGTGAAGTCATGGAGTTAGTGAAAGTAGCTGTCTGCTTCCAGAGTCCACAACATCTGTGCTGTGAGTGTCCTGAGGGAAGAAATGATAGCCATTTATGACTATATCCCCAGGGAGTTAGCACAAAACTGGTAACGAATAGGTGCTCAAAAAATACTTGTTAAATGAATGACCTAGTGTAATGAGCATTTTTGCCTTGAATTTAGAGACTTAGAGACGAGTGAACTGAAGCTCAAAAGAATTTGAAAACTTGCCAACACACCACAAATGAGTGAGTTGGGATAGAAACCCCAACTCCCTTATATATAAACGCTATTTTCTTTTTCTTTTCTTGTTTTCTTTTTTCTTTTCTTTTCTTTCTTCCTCCCTCCCTCCCTCCCTTCTTTCTTTTTCTTTCTTTCCTTTCTTTCCATCTTTTTTTTTTTTTTAGATAGGGTCTCACTCTGTTGCCTAAACTGAAGTGTAGTGGCAAGATCACAGATCACTGCTGCCTCAGCCTCAACCTCCTGGGCTCAGGTGATTCTCCCACCTCAGCACCCCAACCCCCAACACCTGAGTAGCTGGACTACAGGCACCTGACACCATGCCCAGCTAATTTTACACATATATGTATGTATATATACATGTATGTATATATGTGTATGTATATACATGTATGTGTATATGTGTGTATATGTATGTATATACATGTATGCATATGTATGTATATACATGTATGTGTATGTATGTGTATATATACTTTTGTATATATACTTGTATGTATGTGTATATATACTTGTATATATACTTGTGTATATATACACACACATATATATATACACACACACACACTTTTTTGTAGAGACAGAGTTTCGCCTATAAAGGCTGTTTCCATCAAGAAATAATATTGAGTTTGTAATGACCTGATGGGTTCTTCCTGCCTGCTACACAAAATCAAGTCACTGAGACCGCAGCATTTCAGTAAAGAAAGTTTAACTGATGCAAACCTGCCCATGCCATGTGGGAGACAGAGTTATTACTCATATCAGTCTCCCCAGAAAATGTGGAGGTTAGGGATTTTCAGATAGTATGGTGGGCAGGGGGCTAGGCAATGGGTGCTGCTGCTTGGTTGGGGATGCAATCATAGGAGTGTGGAAAATGGTCCTTGTGCACTGAGTCTGCTTCTGGGTGGGGGCCACAGGATTGAGTGAGTCACTGGTCTGGGTGGGGCCATCAGGTCATCAGAAATACAAAAACCTGAAAAGACATCTCAAAAGAACAATCTTAGGTTCTACAATAGTGATGTTAATTATAGGAGTAATTGGGGAAATTGCAGATCTTGTGATATCCAGCAGAATTCAGGCCACTCTCATCCTCCTAATTTGGTGGACTTGCATTAGTTTTATAAGGGCAATTTAGTTTTTGCGAAGGGCTATCATCATTTAAACTTTAAATTAAATTTCTCCCAAAGTTAGCTTTGCCCACACCCAGGAATGACCAAGGACAGTCTGGAGATTAAAGGCAAGATGGAGTTGATTAGATCAGATCTCTTTCACTGCCATAATTTTCTGTTATAATTTTTGCAAAGGTGGTTTCAACTTTATTCACTGGGAGAGATGACAGTGTGGCAAGAAGACTGACTGGTGAGCAAGCATTTAAAAATGACCAAACTCGAGAGGGCTGCATGAGTTGTTTTGAAGATAATTGACCAACAGAAGCTAAAATTAATGCATTTGTTCACATGCAACTTGATTACCAGAGTTTTCACTTCTGCTGGAGCCTCTAAAGAGTAGCAGAATCATTTCCCCATGCTTCCTTCCACTTTCAGCTTATGGGTTAATGGAACTTCTTCGGCGATCTTATATAGCCTTTAGCAGTTATCATAGTTTGAGTTCCGTGAAAAATTCAGAGCAAGTACATAGTATTTTTGGGAGGTGTTGAGAACACGTGTAGGAAAGCGGGAAGGTGATTCAGAGAAGGCAAGGCATCTGATAAGGGATATATTATCAAGCCTTCTGCTCACAATAGGTAATTGAAATTAATCCCATGGGGAAGCTCTGGAAAATGGTGAAAAACACAGGTCTCAAATTTATCCCACATGAAGGGAAAGGGAACTGAGGTGTTATACACTATCAGCAAAGTCATTGAAGGCTGCTCCCAGCAGTGTTAATTCCTTGGTGCTTCAAACCTGCCACATATAGGTACAGAGTGGTTTCTGCTGTTCCAGAAAAAGCCATCAAGCACATAGATGTAGATGCGGCCACTTGGAAGTCAGTGGGAGCACTCTGAAATGCTAAGAGTTCACGGGATATGGACAGGGAACCAGCAGAGTCTGCTAAAAAGGAGCTCTTTTTGCTGCTTCCCACTACAGCAGCTCACCAAGAGGGCAATTATATGGAGAAAAAAATTACCTACTTATCCAACTGGGTTTGTTGGGGGAAGGTTATGCAAGTACTATACATTTTAGGTTAGGCATTGCACAGTCATTTCCAAAAAGAAGTATGCAGGAGACACTGGACCACATCTATTGGTTAGAGTGTTGATAAGTGGCCCATGTCTGTACCTCTTAACCCTGAATTCATTTAAATGGATTCCTGAATTTGGTTGTGTGAAAAGGAATAAGAGAATCTGTACTTAGGGGAATGAGGGAGTGGTAAGAGGAGAAGGCTCAGAGGAGGCACACTGTATGCATTATTAGATTTGTTCTTAATCTCAGAAGGAAAGAATACATATATTTTCTGAAATATCAGTGTGCTTTCCAGAATCAGTGAGGTCATGGAAACTGTAATCTTTGCCATGTGCTCTCACAGCCACAATTATGCTAATGAAACCAGGAATGGGGGTTGCTCTGGTGAACATGGTGAAATCAGACTTGAGTCTGGGAGCTGGAGGCGGATGGAAAAGCATGTGGAGTCGTCGGCAGTTGTTTCTGTGTTCAAGGCTTAGGTCTGAGGTTGATGGGCCCCTGATCTTCCTTTCATTCTCCTAACACATGGGTCCACATCCGAGTATGGAGTAGAGGACAGCAAGATATGCCATCAGTGTTAATCTGGTCTTTCATCAGCAAATATTGGAGGGAAATCATTTTCAGAAGGTTTTAAAACTAGATTTGGGGCATAGAGAGTCAGGCGCTGTTGCTATTTTTACTCATTTTCTTAAACAAAGGGGCTCGGATGCTATTGTGGAGTTACAGTAATGTGGACCTCAAGAAGTCACAACAGATACCCATTAGCATTTAGAGCTCTACCTCTAGAGGTTGAGTTAAAATATTGACTATGCTTTCAAACCATCATACTACCTTTATTCCAAAGACATCTAAAAGAGCCTAAGGAAGGTAGATTTATTTGGTGTGTCCATGCAATCTTCAGTGTCTTTCTGTCTCCTTCTCCTTTCCACCATTCCTTGTTCTCTATATAGAAAATGTCTTCAAAATATAGAGTGGGTCTGTATATTTGCATAACAGCAGTCCTCTATATAAAAATAAATTCTGAATAGATTGCTCCATTGTATATACATGTGGGCACGCATGTCACATACACTGATTTATTTTTCTAAGAACAAATGTCTTAATGTTTCTCTTCCTTGAGAAAAATCACCGACTGCCAGAATCTCAAATTCTATGTAGAGCTTTGCAATAACAGAAAATATATATGTAAAAGGCCACAGAGAGATCAACTATAGTGAGGAGTTAGATTTTTGTTTCAAATAGCTCTGAATCTCCAAAGATTTCACAAGTCAAGTAGAAGGCTATTCGTGGAATGGCTTTGTCCTCTACTCTTTAGGACATTCTTTAGAACACTGATCAGTGTAAGTAACATAACCAAGGCTCATTCTTTCCCTGAAGCAAAGAGGACCTAGGTCACAGGATTTCTACAGAACTGTGGAAAAAACACAGATTTGGAAACATATAATTCTGAGTTCAAATCCAACCCCTGCCACTTACTTGGGCACATTTCTAAACCTCTTGGAATCTGTTTCCTCCTCTAGAAAATGGGGCTATTCACACCTTCATCAAAGGGTTATTGTGAAGATGAGATACACTGTATTTTAAAGCACCTGGCCCAAAGTAGGTGTCAAGAACTGCAAAGGGTCTAAGATTCGATGCTACTTGCAAACTGACAAGCTAGCCTGTCACAGTTTTATGGATGCTGGTAGAAGACATCAGACACCTGGGTCAGAAATGAAGGACAGTTTATTACTCACAGAAATAATCATAGACAGATTATCAGCAGTTTTTGCCTCAGTTTTCCAAGCCCCCATTCCCACAGGATGATCCAAAGAGGGCCAGGTGATACCTGCATATGCAAGTGGGTTCTATTACAGGAGAGAAACCCTGAGCTTAGAAAACCTGAATCTTTTACAATGGACAGTACGCATGTTTTCCTTTTGCTCCAGAAGGAGCCATTGCCTTTATTATACTAGACGGTAAGGGTGTTGGTCCCTTGCTCTGGAAGGAGGCACTATGTCTGTCTTCTAAGGCATCCTTGAAAAGGTAGTCTAGAATCAAGAGCAGTGAATCTGCTTGCAAGATGCACAGATGTATAAGAGACTCATGAGGAATAATCTCCCAACAGTAGATTCTCAATAAATGGTGGTTGGCAAGGGAAGTGGGAAAAGGATGACAAAAAATGATAACTATTTCCCTGGGTTCTGTATTGATCCCATTTTGCAAGTCCTCAAGGAATATAACTACATAAATTTGCCTTATAAATGAGACTCAGTGTGATGCTGTGAAGAGAAGAAAAGCTTTATAGTCATAAAAACATGGGTTCAGATACTAGCTTAGCCATTCACCAGCTGGGCAACCTTAGTTGTTTCTTAACTTCTGTGATCCTCTGTTTTCATATCTGTAAAAAGGGGTGACCATAATATAAGCTACTAAGTGCTGTATTAGACACTAACATATATAAATGTGTGTGGCATATAGAAAGAATCCAATAAATGGTAACTATTGCATTCTATTAAAACAGGCATTTATTGAACATCTACTACCTGTCCTTCATTTTTTCATTTGACAAATTATTATTGTGCATGTACTTTTTACCAGGCACCATGATAGGCAGTGAGAATACAAAGATAGGCCTAGAATGATCATTCCCTTTGAGGACAGCACAGTCCAGGGGTGGAAACAGCTAAATTATAGTAATAGAAGGCAAGTACCAAAGCAGAGATTGCAACCAAGTGCTCTGAGAACTCAGAGAACATTAAAAAAAAAAAAAAAAAAAAAAAAAAAAAAAAAAAAAACCCAGAGGAGGCTGAGAAGGCTTCACTCAAAAGGCGAAATTTGAATTTGGTTCCAACCACTCCAACTTTAGCTCCAACACTTGTGTAAAGATCCTGAGATGATTTAATGCTTTCATATCCCCTGAAATCCACAGCAACCCCTCCCATCTCTCAGCTTTTGTCAAAGAAGAAGGAAAGAGAAGGGAAATGAGAAGCAAAGGAAGGGAAGGAAAGGAAATGTAGAGAGAGAAGGACACACCATTTGGAGCTGTTAGCAAGTGTTGAGAGTGTCAGAGGACCAAAAAATAGTGCACTCTCCCTTCTCTGAGTTCCAAACCAAATGGGAAATAAGACAAAAGAGTCAGCCTATGGAGGCCAAAACATCGTATGTATTACTGATAAGGCCAATGTTAGAAATTATTCAGACATCTAGGTTCCTTCCATTTTGTGTATCTGCCATTCCCTTAGGGTTTTGTTCTTATCTATATGATGGAAGAAAGAAAGAAAAGTTCCAGGGCTAGAGGCACTCTCTTTAAGGAGATGACCTGGAAGTTGCACATATCACTTCAGCTCATGTCCCACTGAACCAAACTTAATCACATAAACCTATCCAGCTGCAAGGGGGGCTGGGCAGGCATATTTCTGCTAAAATTCAGGGGATCCTGTTACTAAAAGAAAGAAGTGAGAATGAACGTGCAAAACTGTTAGCAGTCCTCACAGTAGGTTCCGACAGGAAGTAGAGAAAAGAAAGCAGGTTTGGAGGGAAGCTTTGGACATATTGTTAAGAAAGTAATTGACAATTAAAGGTTCGGGGTAAAGTCAGGGCTGGGACAAAGAGTTGAAAGTCATCCTCACAATAGGGAGGTTGCTCTGAAGCCATGAGGACAACTCAGAGATCCCCTAAAAATGTACAAGGGAAACATCTTTGAGGACATCTGCCTTAAGTGTTGAGAATAGAAAGTAGAGTCAGAAAAGGAACAGAGAAGTAGGAGAATTTATGGGTTTTACATCATAGTGGCCAAGGGAGAGTTTCAAAACGAAAGGCATAGTCAACACTGATTAACACTTCAGAGAGAATAAAGATTATGTGAATTAAGAAATGGCTATGAAACTTAAATTTAAGATGACATTGGTAAATTGTAAGAGAACAGGGTCAACAGATTTAAAAGGGAAGATGTGCCATGTTTCAAAGGACTAAGAAAAAGGTTCATAGTGAAGATGTAATGGAAGCAAGTATAGACACATTAAAAAATAATTAAATGTTAAGTGGAAAACAAGGGCCAGGACATTACCTTGGGAGGCAGCAGGTTCCCAGGAAGGGGCTTCAGAGGATGGGGAAGATGTGAAAAGGCTTGTGAGCTGAGGGTAAAGATTCAGTGGTGAGAGTGAGGAAAATACAGGAAGACAAAATTTCCAGGCAGGTTGGAGTAAGGAGTGGTGTATCACGGGAGTGTGTAGGAGAGTGGACCCTGGAGAGACAGAGGAACATTCCTCTTTTTTTTAGAAAAGGATGGAAATGGGAAGAAGGTGGAATAAGACTCTATAAAATGAGGGGCTGGAGAGAAAATAGGTAGAAGTGTATCTAATGGTTGCTAATCTTCTAGCAACCATTAGAAAGGGAATAGACCTGTAAGGCAGATAATATTTTCCCAAAATTGCCTTAACAATAAAAAACTAAATTAATAAAATTAAAAAGCAGTTCTACATGCTTTTCCAGAAACCTGCTACTTCCTATCCACAAGTAGAGTCTGTTTTCCCTTCTGTTGAAACCAAGTGGGCCTTCATGACTGCGTCAACAACTAGAATTCAGCAGAAGTGATGTGTGACTTTCAAAACTAGATTCAAAAAGCTACTCTATATTCTGCCTGGCGTTCTCTTTCTTGGGATGCTCACCCTTTAAATAGAACCACCATATTGTAAGGAAGCCCAGGCTATGTGGAGACATCATGTATAAGTATTCTAGCCAACCTCCCCAGCTAACATCACATATTAGTGAACATGTCCTCAGACAATTCTAGCCTCCAGCTATCAAGTCACCAGTAGTCTCTGTCTCCCAACTGGGGCCCCACTGAGTAACAGAGATAAACCACTTCTGCTGTGCCCTGTCCAAATTCCTGACCTCAGAATCCATGAGCATAATAAGTGTTTGTTTTATGTCACAGAGTTTGGGAGTAATTTCTTTTTTTCTTTCCTTCTTTTTTTTTTTTTTTTTTTGGTTGTTGTTGTTGTTGTTGTTGTTGTTGTTGTTTCAGGGAGCAGAGTCTTGATCTGTCACCCAGGCAGGAATGCAGTGCTGCAATCTTGGCTCACTGCAAACTGCAACCTCTGCCTCCCAGGCTCAAGCTATCCTTCCACCTCAGTCTCCCAAGTAGCTGGGACTACAGGCATGTGCCACAACACCTGGCTAATTTTTGTATTTTTTGTAGAGATGGGGTTTTGCCATGTTGCCCAGGCTGGTCTTGAACTCCTGTACTGAAGTGATCCACCTGCCTCGGCCTCCCAAAGTGCTGGGATTACAGGCATGAGCCACTGCGCCCAGTGGGAGTAACTTTTTATACAGCAATAGATGACCACAACAACCAGGCTGGGAAGTGGGAAGGCTTTCTTAAATAGAGCTGTGGGGAATTGACAATGTGTCTTTTAGAGAGAAATGAAAAGCTTTCAGTGAAATGGAACCTACCTGAGGAGTGTATAACACAGATTTGTAGGGGAAATGGACCCAGGGTATCAACATTCTTGAGCTAAGTCAAAAACCTGGAAATGTGGACAGTCCTATCAGGCCCACAGAGGGAAGGAAGACCCTGCCTCCTTAACATCTTGAATTCATTATCCCAGCAGCATCTCTGACCATCATCCCAAACCAGTTCCCACACATTCTCCTACTGCCAATCTGCATTCTTCCTTCTTATTTCCTGTCTTAGAAAGGTTGGCAGCACTAACTAGCCACCCAAGCTGGAAATTAAGGAGTATCCCTCTGAAATGGAGCCCCTTTTCTTCACTTCCATGTGCTATTGCTTTAGTTAAGGCCTTAAGCATCTTCTGCTTGCACTATGGTGCATGAGATGTTTTACAAAAATGGCCACAATTCTTCCCCTTTCTGTATCCACAGTTTCTGTAATGTGACTTTGCAATTTCTCCATTAAGAGAGGAACTCTGTTTGCTTTCCCTTGAATCTGAGCTTGTTTTGTGATACACGTTGGCCAAGAGAATAAAGCAGAAGTAATGTTGTGCCAATTCTGGACCTAGACCTAAAGAGGTCTTGTGCATTTCTACTCACTCTCTTGGAACTCAGCCTTATGAACAAGCCTAGGCTAGTCTGCTGGAGGATAAAAGACCAAATGGAGCAGAAACAAGCCATCACATCTGACACCATCATAGGCCAGACAGCTCCCAAGCAATACAGCCACTGATTGCAGATGCATGAGTGAGCCCAGCTGAGACCAGAAGAATCACACAGCTGAGTCAACCCAGATTGCCAACTTGCAGAACTGTGAGCTAAACAAATAGTTTTTGCTTTAAGCACTAAGTTTTGAAGTAGTTTGTCATGCAGCAAAAGCTAACTGATACATAAGACAATGGCTTCCTAAATAATCTTCCTGCTTCCAAGCCCACCAACCTCCCCTGGCAACCACCACCAATACAGCATCCATTCTGCCAGACATCAAAAACTCGTCTGAATTTTTTACTTCCCTTCTTAAAATCTACCAGTAACTTCCCATCAACCACAGTATAAACTCAACCTTCAAAGACTTAGAAATAATTTAGAGCTTTTTAAAAATTTAGCCCCAGACTCATTTCCTAGAATTCCTCACCTCCTAGCCCTCCTCATCTGTCAACTTACCATCTAGCCATGTTCTACTATTCTATGTTCCATGAAAACACCCCATGCTTGACATTTCTTCAAGCCTTTTCTCTTACTGTTCTCTCTACTAAGAATAGCCCTTCCGCCCTCTTCTCCATTTCTCCATCTTCATGCCCCCTAGAGCCTAGTACAGTTCCTGGCATATAATAAGTGCTTAGCATATATTGAGATGAGTGAACAAATTACATGTCATGATGGTGCTCTGATCCAATTATAGCACTAAAGAAGTGCTTACTATGTGGCCAAGTACTGTGTAAATGCCACAGCAACCCTATTGGGCATATATTACCACTATCATCACCATCATCATTGTCCTCATTTTGCAGATGAAAAAACTTAGGTTTGGAGAAATCAGGTGACTTACCAAAAGTTACTCTACTAAAATAAATGATGGCAGCCCAGTAATGAAAAGCCTGGGGAATCTGATACTACCTTCTACTGTGAGGAGTATCAGCCCCAGCTATTCCAATCTATGTACCTGGTTCTGTTTTCTTAACTTGCCCTTCCTGACTTTTTCAATTTTGAACTTCTAATTAAATGTTTCAAAGTGCTTGTCACTAGTTTGCTCTACTCATCTTCTTTCTTTTAATGTGTGTCTTCCAAAGGGAGATTGAAAACAAATCTAAATGTATATTAAGGACCAGAATTTTAGGCATTGAACTAGAGAAGAATCTCCCTTGGAATCTAAAATCTTTGTTGGAGTAGATTCTTCTCCTAAAATCAGCAAATTGTGGGCCATGGTCTGTTTTTGTACAGCCCTCAAGCTAAGAACAATTTTTACATTTCTTAAAGATTGTAAAACACACACACAGACACAAAAAGAATATGCAACAGAGAGTCATATGTGGCTCACAAAACCTAAAATATTTACTACCTGGCTCCTTACAGAAAAAGTTTGCTGACCTCTATCTTGGGCCATTCTTCCACTCATATTCTTCCCTGATAGTCTGGGTTCCCCCAGAAGCAGACTCTGGGGAAAGGATTCCAGTGCAAATTATTTATTGAGGTAGTGATCCTGGTAAACACCAATAATGAAGTGGAAAAATTGAGACAGAGAAGGGCTGGGAAGTGTGCATTGTCAAATGGGTTATCCCTGTGGGCAATTAGAGTTTAAACCCACTGGGGACTGTGGAAGACAGTGTAGATCACATACGTCAGAGCCAAGGGATGTGTGAGCCAGGGCATTTATCCATCAACTCCCATCAGTCATTGGCTACGGGCTATTCCCTGGGAAGTGTTAATTCCCCAGCACTACCGGCCTTCCCAGGGCAAACTTGTTCCAATTGCCAGATAAACCTCTTAGGCAAGGGGTTGCAGGTGCTGGTGGTTGGATGTCAGGCAAACACACACAGAAATGGTAAATGCCAAGGGGATATAGGTGGGGCAGTGATAGCATTTGCCACATCCCTTTCCCCCATTCTACTGTGAATAAACTGTACTTTTTAAAAAAATATATACCAGTGTCAAAATTTAAAACTCACAAAATGGGGTGTAGAGAAATATAACTTTATTTCTTGCTCTTGAGCTCCCCCCATCCCTATTGATGGTGCTAACTCTAGACATCTCAGTTTCTTAGCTTTAATTGCTTCTTTCAGGTATACTGTTTTTCTGATTTTTGCCTATCTATCAAAAATTCTTCCCCCTCTTTTTCCCAATATGGTTACTAGGTCCATTTAAAAAAAAATTGAGACAGGACCTCGCTCTGTCACCCAGGTGCGATCATGATCATACAGTAGTGCGATCATGGCTCACTGCAGCCTCAACCTCCCAGGGTCAAGCGACTTCCTGCCTCAGCCTCCCGGGTAGCTGGGACTATGGGCACATGCCACTATGCCCGATTAATTTTTTTGTATTTTTAGTAGAGATGGGGTTTTGCCATGTTGCCCAGTGTCAGATCCAGGGGTCCAGGTCCAGCCCATGCTGAAGTCCAAGGGAGTGGGCGGATGGGCAGAAAGAACACTTCGGGGGTTGTAGGCAGGTAAAATGTAGTTTTATTCAGCAGCAGCTCTCATCAATAGCTTACTCACACTAGCTCTCTCACACTGTCCGCCTTTATCTCAGCTGTCTGTTCTGGTTCTGTGGCTTCTGCTGCCCCCATGCCTGCAACTGCATGGCCGGCTCTCCGTTGCCTTCAGGGTTAGCAGCTTAACTCTTTCTGTCTCTGGGCATGAGCAAGCCGAGCTGTGTCCTGGCTCCCTCCTGTCCATCTGAAAGATGGAAAGCTTTGGCTCTCTCTCTCTTTCTCTGGGCACCAGCATGCCTACCATGTCAAGCCATGTTGAGCTGAGCTGAGCCCCAAGAACCCCTATACAGCTTTAGCAGGGCAATTATACCTTTTACAGAAAATAGTAAGCCAAGCATGAACGTACACAAACAAGTTATATAGCAAGTGGAGGTGTGTGCCTGCGTGCCGTACTCACTGAGTCATGCAGGCCTGGATATCCACCTCAGCCTATTCCTTGACCAAAGCACATCCATGTACCTTATACCCAGGCTGGTCTGAAACTCCTGGGCTCAAGTGATCTGCCTGTCTCAGCCTCCCACAGTGCTAGTATTATAGACATGAGCCATAGTGCCCAGCCAACTAGGTGCACTTTTATGACTGGAGGAAAGATGGCCTGGTCCTCCTGCTATCCTCTGGGAGTAGCCTGGACCACCTACTCATTTAGCATCCTGCCCTGGTCTCCACTGAGTTACGGCTAGTTTCTGGACATTGTGCTGGCATCTTCTACTATTGATCATAGACCTTGCCATTGCCTCCATGGTGAGGTCCCCAAACTCTGCAGCTTCCTTGTCCTCAGACTTTCTTGAACACATCTCTCCTTTCAATGTTTCTGTGCCCAAGTTAGGGGTCCTGGAACTCTCTACTGCCTCTGGAGTATGCGAGACTGTGAGGCTGTGGAGGTACCTCTCTCCACTGCTGTTACTTGGCTTCTTCCTCATCAAGAAGGAGGCACAATGTTGTTGCAGATTTCTCTGAAACGTTTATATTAATCCAGGATATGCCTGGTGAGATGGTCACTTACCCCAGTGCTCTCAGATTCTCCCAAGCCTATCTGGGTGTTCCTACCACCCCTTACTTCTGTCCCCAAAGAGGGCTATTTGGAGGATGGAAAGAATGGGAATGTAGGGGGACACTTGCATCTTCTTCCTTTCTCTGTGCCCAGCGTCACCTCCCAGAACTGGAACGCTGTTCCCTCTCCAGTGTGCAGGACTGTCCCTGACTTTCACTGTGTCCCTGTTTTTCCTACTCTATGGCTTTTCTACAGCCAACTCTTGTTTTAGTCCATTTGGGCTGCTATAAGAAAATACCACAGGACAAGTTGCTTATAAACAACAAACATTTATTTCTCACATTTCTGGAGGCTGAAAAAGTCCAAGACCAAAACACCAGCAGACTTTGTGTCTTATGAGGGTCCACTTCCCGGTTGAAAGATGGCATTTTCTTGCTGTGTCCTCACATGATGGAAGGAGCAAGGCAGCTCTCTGGGGCCTCTTTTATAAGAGCACTAATCCCATTCATGAGAGTTCTCCCCTCATGAACTAATCATCTCCCAAAGGCCCCGCCTCTTAATACCATCATATTAGAGATTAGGTTTCAACATAATGAATTTTGGGGAGACACAAACTTTCAGACCATAGTAACCATCTAAGCTTTGGTTTCTATTATACAGGGGCCCAACTTTGGGAGTCCTAAGAAAACTCCTTTATTTCTTTTTTTAGTCTGGCTTTCAAGACTATTGCCCCAGTAAGGGTTTTTTTTTTAATCTAGTTGAAATTTAAAACTGAACAATGACTATTTTGTCCTATGCTGTATCTACCTCCTCCTCCCAGGACAGTAGGCCTTCATCTTATTGCATAATCTTAATGGCAGAAGAACAGCAGGTGCTTCCTCTTTTCTTCTTCTTTTCCTCCTCCTCTTCCTCTTCCTCCTCCTCCTTTAATAACTACCCACCAAAGAGGGAAAACACATTTGGATAGTATTTTAAAACATTATCCTGGCATCTAAAATAATAAAATCATGGGAAGTAGTGGAGTGTTGACATCTATTTTTTCATTATTTCTACTTCAAGAAAATGAAAATTGGTTTGCCAATAATTAAAATATTGCGTTATTTTTATTGCATTTTGCATAAACCTTAATTCAAGTTAATTATTGTTATCGAGAGAGGAAATTTGAAGCCAGAGGGCAAAATCTTTAAATATTACCTCAAACATACGAGGTAAAACACTTTAAAATGTCTTCTCAGAACAGAATAAAAATACTCCTTATTTAGAAGACAAAATTCTCATCATCAATTATCAGCTGATAGGTCTAGAACACCCACCAGAAGTCACATTTGTGTTAATGACATTTCATTTCTCAATGTGCACATACCCTTACAATTTTAGGCTCAATTTTTAAAACTTGGAACATATATTTGGGAAAGGATGAGTTTTGTATGTGAATAAGGTTACAGTGGGTAGGGCGTTCTGTTGAGCTATTTGAACAGGGCCAAAATGATTTTTATCCCAAACTGCCAAGGTGCTAAACATTTTACCATTAGACTGTTATTCCTGTAACTTAGGAATTACCCTAATCAGTAATCCTGTTTTAAAATCCTTTCATTATCTTCACCAAATATATAATGCACACTATCTACAAGTCATTATTCTAGGGCTTAATGATGAGTTGGGCATGAAAGGTGGGCAGAGACAAGGGAGAAGCAACAAATAAGTAAATGAAATAAATCAACAGCAGCTTTGTGTGGCTTCTTTTGTCAGAGGTTCTTTCTTCCTTTTGGAATTAGGCTTGAGGAAAACTTTGGGTATCTGAAGAGACAGCATGAAGAAGGAGGATAAATAGAAGCTGCTAGAAACTATCAGATTTCCTTAATATAGCTTGCAATTTCTCCCTCCCTCACAAACACATTTTAAGATTTCTCAAGTCAGGATTTGTCCTGCAATCTAAAAATAGATTTAATAAGGCAGTGTATTTTTTGTCTTAAATTATTAAATTGTGCTTGTTATTAAATAGTGCTTCTTATAATCCATGCCATGTTACACTTAAAGAGATCAGTAATATTTTAATTGAAAATTTTATTGAGGTAATTGTCAATTTAGATGAAGTCATAAGATATAATAGCGGCAGAGCCCACATGTCCTTTAACCAGTTTCCCCTAATGGTAACATTTTGCAAAAGTAGTTCAATATTACAATCAGAATATTAAGAATTTGTAGAACTTACTTGGATTTCCCCAGTTTTGCTTGTATTCGTGTGTATGTTTAGTTCTATCAATTTGAGAACGTGTGTAGGTTTGTGTATCTACTACCACACTCAAGATATCGAACAGTTTCATCACCACAAAGTCCTTTCATAATCCTTTTTAAGTCTTACCCACCTTCCTCCAAGCCATCTTCCCATCCTTAAACACTGGCAACCATTAATCTGTTTTCCATTTCTAAAATTTTGTCATTACCAAAATATTATATAAATGGAATCATACAATATGTCACTTTTTAAGATTGGGTTTTTGCACTTGGCATAATTCTATGCAGGTTCATTTAAGTTGTTTGTACTGTACGCATCGTTGTCCCTTTTTTATTGTTGAGTAGTTTTTCATGGGATGTACATACCATGGTTTGTTTAATCATTCAACTGTAGAAGGACATCTGAGCTGTTTTTGGCTATTAGATCAGTAATATATATTGAGAACCTATTACATGTGTTACGTACTTTCATATTTGTTGTTCCAACTAATCTTTACCCCCCAAAAAATCCTTGTAAGATGAACTTTAGTGTCTGTGCTTACAAAAAAAGAAATTGAGGCTCCACAACACCAATTAATATGCCGCCATCACACAATTGGCAAGCAGCAGGTTAGAATTCATACTTAGATATTCAATTCTCAAGCCAATGAGTGCTATTTGTCAGTTTATTTGATGACTTCTTCCTTGGGTTATCACAGGCATTGGGGCTGCGGCCGGCTAAAATGAACGCAGAGAGCACTTAGGACTGTCGATGTATCCCCAGTTTTCTCCATTATTTTCCCACCATAAATCAGAATAGATCTGAGGAAATGTACAGCAAAATGACTGATAGCTCACCTGGCTCTGTGTTTTGGAGGTTCCTGGGCTTAAAGGGTCATCGACAAACCAAACAAATAGGTGAAAGTGAGTTTTGGTTTCCCCCATCTTGATAAATAATTGTCTCTTGCGCTGTTTTCTCACTGTCTCTTCTAATTGGCAAGTGTATCAGGGGAGTGGTAGTTAAACTGACACATTGTCATTCTGAAAACAAATGACTGGAAATGCCACACCAGTTCATATAGTACCAGAAAGCCTTTCAAGCAGCCCATCTGCTCAGGAGAGGGACATATTCTGCCTGTCATAACTCAAGCACAGCCTCCTGGAGAAATGAGTATGCCTGTTAATAATGAGCCAGCCCTCTGAGGGAACAGCCTTCAGGAAGATAGGCACATGGATGCTACCCTCTTTTGGACTGCAATGCTGGGACAATTCACAAGCCCTCTCTCCTAATGAAAGTGCTTCTCCCACCATCCCATCACCTGCCATTGCCACTCCCACTCCATATCCCTCAAACCAATCAGAAATTCTCCTCCTTGGGACAACAGCAAGGGGACATATGTACATTTCAAGGGGAAAATTAAAACCATGATAAGATACAACCACAAACTCACCACAATGGCTAAAACTAAAAACATTGACAATACCAAGTGCTGACAAGGTATGAAGCAACAAGAACTCTCATATATTGCTGGTGGGAACACAAAATGATACAATTGGTTTGGAAGACTGTTTGGTAATGTTTACTAAAAGCTAAATATATGCATCTCCTGTAACCCAAAAATCCGACTCCTATCTATAAACTCAAGAGAAATGCATGCATATGCCCACCAAAGGACATGCACAAAATGTTCAAATTTTCATAGCAGCTTTGTTAATAATAGCCAAAAACTCAAACGTTCACAGTGGGTAAAATATTATTGAATATTCATGCAATAGACTACTACACAGATAAGATTCTGATACATACAATATGGACGAATCTGACAGATGTTATGTTAAGCAGAAGCAGCCACGTTCACAAAGAGTATACACTGTGTAATACCATTTACATGAAGTTTGAGAACAGGCAAAATTATTCTATGGTAATAGAAGGCAGAAGAGTGGTTACCTCTGGGAAGGAGTGAGAGATAGTTACTGAGTGAAAAGGGGCATGAAGAACCATCTGAGGTGCCAAAAGTGGTTCTATATCTTCATGTGGTTATTTGGGTATATACAAAATCTTATCAAGTAAAACACTTAGGGTTTGTACACTTTATGCCTTTTACTGTGTAAACTAAATGTTAGACCAAAAATTTTACAGTTTCAAAAAAAAATATGAAGGAGAATTGCTCCCCCATTCACCTCATGGGACACTGGACCAGGCCACCCTTTTTTCCTGTCCTCCTTCTCATCTGTGGATCTGTGAACACCAGGACATGTGGCAGGGCCAGTTGACTACTCCACCCAACAGATTATTGGGGGAACGAAAATTGATACAATAGTAGGCATACTTAGTGGGAAATCAAATGAGAGATTGGCACTGCAGTCTGACGCAGGATAAGCACTTCATGCTAACATGCCTCCAGAGACTTTTCCTGTCTCCTGTTAACAAAATGGTGACTCATGCAGAGATGGAGATGAAAGAATTACTTGAGCATGGATGATTTCCATTCTCTTGGCAACTTGAGTTAGACAGATAGAAAAACACACACACAAGCACACACACACACACACACACACACACACATCGGCAGTGGGGGGCAGAATATATCTCTGATAGGCACTGATTCCAGAGTGATTTAAACACTCGAAATGAGAGATATTTCAAAAAAATTAGCAGGTGTACCAAGCTCACATAATATATGAATTTGTTGTTTCTATTTATCTATTTTCTATTTTACATGCAGTAAAGTTCACTCTTGGTAGCATACAGTCCTATCAGCTTCAACAAATGATATAGTTCTGTAAGCACCACCATAATCAAGACATGGTTCTATCACACCAAAAAATTCCCTTGAGGTGCCCCCTTTGTAATCAATTCCTTGTCCCACACTTAAACCCTGCAACCACTGATGGGTTCTTCAGTGCTGATCTGTTGTTTTACCTTTTTCCACAATGTCACATAAATGGAATCATACAGTACGTTGCCTTTGGGGCCTGACTTCTTTCACTTAGCAGAAGGCCTTTAAGAATAATCCAAGTTGGCTGCATGAATGTCTTCTTTTGAGAAGTGTCTGTTCATATCCTTTGCCCACTTTTTGATGGGGTTGTTTGTGTTTTTCTTTTAAATTTGTTTGAATTCTTTGTAGGTTCTGGATATTAGCCCTTTGGCAGATGAGTAGATTGCAACAATTTTCTCCCATTCTGTAGGTTGCCTGTTCACTCTGATGGTAGTTTCTTTCACTGTGCAGAAGCTCTTTAGTTTAATTGGATCCCATCA
>NW_012105254.1:598689-601155 GCF_000951045.1 Mandrillus leucophaeus
ACAAACCTGCACGTTGTGCACGTGTACCCTAGAACATAAAGTATAAAAAAAAAAAGAATAATCCATGTTGTTGCTGGTATCCGTATTTCATTTTGTTTTATTGCTGAGTATTTCCTGCCATGTGTTATTCCTTGTTTTGGGTAATTATGAATAAGGTTGCTATAAAATTCATATACAGGTTTTTATATGAATATATGTTTTCATTTATCAGGCAAATACTTATAAGTGGGATTGCTGGTAAATGTAGGTTTAACTCTATAAGACAATAACAGTTTTCCAAAGTGTTTTTGACATTTTACATTCCCACTAGCAATGTATGAGCACTCCAATTGTTGTACATCTTTGTCAACATTTGATATTGGTGCTTTTAAAAAACTGTAGTTATTATACTAAGTGTAAAGTGGTATTTCATTGTGGTTTTAACTTTTATTTCCCCAGTGACTAATGATGGTGAACTTCTTTTCATATACCTGTTTATCATTCATGTATCTTCTTTTATGATATGTTTGTTCAAATCAGTTGCCCATTTTTCTCATTGCTGAATTTGGAGAGTTCTTTGTATATTTGGGATATCAGTTCTTTGTCAGAATTGTGATTTGTAAATATTTTCTTTCAATCTGCTTGTCTTTTCATTCTCTTAACAATGTCTTTTGAAGAGTAGACATTTTTAATTTTGATAAAATCTGATTTATTATCAATTTTTTCTTTTACGGATCATGTTTTTTGTGTCATGTCTAAGGACTCCTTGGATCACAAAGACTTCCTCTTTTCCTAGAAGCTTTATAGCTTACTGGTTTTTATATTTATGTCTATGATCCATTTGAGATTAATTTTTGTATAAGTTGTGAAGTTGGGTCAAGGTTCATCTTTTTGCATATGGATGTCCAATTGTTCTGGCACCATTTATTGAAAATACTATTCTTTCTCCACTGAATTGCCTTTGCAACTTTAATGAAAATCAATGGACTATATTCAAGTAGGTTAGCTTCTGAACTTTCTGTTCTATCTCATTGATCTATGTTTCTGTCTTTCACCAATACCACACTATGTTGATTAATGTGACTTTATAGTAAGTATTGAAATTAAATAGTGTTACTTCTCTGCTCTTTTTCAAAGTTATTTTGGCTCTTTTAGTCCATTTCCTTTTCCATGTAAATTTTAGAATAAGTTTATACATATCTACTCCCCAAAAACATCCTGCTGGAATTTTGAATAGGATTGCATTGAATTTATAGATCAATTTGTGGAGAACTAACATCTAAACAATATTGAATTTTCTGATGGATGAACATGGTATATGTTTCCATTTGTTTCAACCTTCCTTGGCTTATTTCTTCAGTGTGTTGTAGCCTTTAGCATAAAGATCCTATGCATATTTTGTTAGACTAACACTTAAATGTTTCACTTTTTGGAGGTGCTACTTTAAAATTGTGACTTCCAATTGTTTATTGCTAGTATATAGAAATACAGTAGATTTTTGTGTATTTGTCTTGTGTCCTGTAACTTGCTAAACTGACTTACTATTTCTAGGAGCTTTCTTGTAGATGCTTTAGGATTTTCCACATAATAATGTCTTCTATAAGTAGAATGAACTCTATTTCTTCCTTTCCAATATGGATACCTTTTATATATCCATGTTAAGGTCAACCTCCATCCCTGGTTAAAATTTTTCCCTTCCAAAAGCCAAACTGTGCAGTTCTTAAGAAGTTGTCCATCTCCCATACTGCATACTGACAACTAAAACTGGGGAACAACTAGATTACATCAGTCAGTATAGGTTAGGTTTTGCTGTAGTAACAAATAGCCCCAATATTTGAACAACAAATATCTCTTACAACAAGAAAATGTTTATATCTTGCACACAATACCTGTCCACCATAGCTTGACAGGACACTTCCCTTCATGTTCTGTTAGGGACCTGGGCAATAGACCAGCCACTCTCTTAAATATTGTCTGTGGCTAAGCCATAGCAAAGGAGGAGACTAGGAAATGCAATTCTACTCTACACCTGGAAGTGGAGAGCCAGAAATATTTTGTGAAGGCCACTAATGACTATTAAGGAATACATACACAGAGACACAGACACAGACACACAGACATACACACACACCACAGAGACAGAGAAAGAGAGAGAGAGAGGAGCGAGAGGAAAATAAGACAAATAAACATCATTCTAATGCAAGCTAGAAAGTGGCATGTGCCGCTGGGTGCGGTGGCTCATGCCTGTAATCACAGCACTTTGGGAGGCCAAGGCAGGTGGCTTGCCTGAGCTCAGGAGTTCAAAACCTGCCTGGGCAACATGGTGAAACCCCATCTCTATTAAAAATACAAAAAATTAGCTGGGCATGGTGGCAGGCCCCTGTAATCCCAGGTACTCAGGAGGCTGAGGCAGGAGAATCACTTGAACCTGGGAGGCAGAGGTTGCAGTGAGCTGAGATCGCGCCACTGCACTCCAGCCTGGGCAAC